>NC_041220.1:49396230-49419798 GCF_002837175.3 Physeter macrocephalus
GGACGCGCAGGCTCAGCGGCCATGGCTCACGGGCCCAGCCGCTCCGCGGCATGTGGGATCTTCCAGGACTGGGGCACGAACCCGTGTCCCCTACATCGGCAGGCGGACTCTCAACCACTGCGCCACCAGGGAAGCCCCACCCTTTTGTTTTATACATGAGATTATTCAAGGCCCAGAGGAGTAAAGTGACTTGCCCATGGTCACTAGACTAATTAGAGGGAAAGTTGGCCTTAGAGCCAAGCTTAACTCCCAGTCATCCTTCCAAAGTAGATACAATTATGCCACGCCCTGCTTTTGACAGCTCCTAAAAATTGTCAGTATGCTTCAGCCTTTCAAATCTCTCCAAATTTTGCCTGATCCACTTCCTCTAGTCCCGTCTCCTGCCACTCCCTACCATGCCTGAATGTTCCTGCCACCTCAGTATACCATGGCCTCATGCTCGCCATATCTTTGCTCACTCTGTTCCCTACCTCTGGAATACCTTTCCACCTCCTCTCCATCTGTCAAAATTCTACCCACCCTTCAAGACCCAGCTCAAATATCACTTCCTCTGTAAGCGACCTCCGTATTTTTCTTCATTCTATCCTCCTTCCCCAGAACAGTCACCCCTTCTTCTGAGTCACCATAGCACTTGGACCTTCTATCACAGCACATTTTACATTCTTGTCTTTCTTCTTTACTAGACTGTGAATTCTTCATTTTTATATTCACTAGCAACTCCACAGTGCCTGGTATGAACAGCTGGATCAGGGAAAGAAGGAGAAATACAGGGGACATGTGCTACCTTTCCATATTCAATATGATTCCCAACATGACAACAAGCCTCCCAGCACCCCAACTGACTGTCCCAATGACCCAAATTTAAAAAAAAAAAAAAAAATCGGTTACAACTAGAAATGGGACGTGACAGCACATGAAATCAACTAGTGAATTGTATGACATAAATCATAATGCATTCATTCATTCTGCAGCAATGTAAAAAAGCTACATTCTTTTCTCAAGCTAGAAACTACAAGAAAAGTTCTCATTCAAGTGACCTGTACTCCCCTAATCTTTGTTTTCACACTGTGTCCATGGTGCCCAGCCCATGGTTCGCAGCACTCAACACACGTCTGCTGACGTGAGATAAACTGGATTCATGATGACTCAGGCTGCATGGGATGTGGATGGTGATGGTACTTTTCATTAAGTTTCATACCACAGGACACAGTTACTTATTTCTGGCCTACTCCAAGGTAACCATTTAAGACTGCTATCTTGTTTTGTTTCTCTGATCAACTCCGGTTTGTTTGCAACGGACAAAAAGCATAGAAAAATGATCATCTTGGGCTTCCCTGGTGGCGCAGTGGTTGAGAGTCCGCCTGCCGATGCAGGGGACGCGGGTTCGTGCCCCGGTCCGGGAAGATCCCACATGCCGCGGAGCGGCTGGGCCCGTGAGCCGTGGCCGCTGGGCCTGCGCGTCCGGAGCCTGTGCTCCGCAACGGGGTGCCCCGCAACGGGAGAGGCCACAACAGTGAGAGGCCCGCGTACCGCAAAAAAAAAAAAAAAAAAAAAAAAAAAAAAAAAAAAAAGATCATCTTGATATATTTTTATAAGCCACCCTATCGGAAGTAATTGCCTACCTTCTCTCAACCTCCACACTGCCCCTAGTAAAAGGATAAGTTCCTGCACATTACTAGCTAGTATGGATGATGAGAGTAATTGAAGTGTCAAGAGGTTGCCTGACAAAGTTGCTGCTCATGAGGTGTCACTGATAACAAACGATAGTGACTTACAACTCTGTGTGGGCAAGGGGGAGAAAAAGACAGACTAGATCTGAGCTGCACAATGTAAACATCTTTAAGATGTTAATCTGAGCTGCCTATGTTGATTAGGAAAACAAAAATCTCTCAACTAAAGATAACAAATTTGGTCCTGAGGTTTTCTTCCTTTCTATCTTTGCCAATTAAAGACTATTATGTCACAAAATTGACAGGAAGCCCCCACTGGGGCCCACGGCTTTCGCACCACCTGATCCTGGCTATTTCTTCTTTGACTGGAACATCAGTCACATCCATGGTTGAGAGATAGTCACTAACAGCTCGTAAACTCTTCCTGTGGAACACCGGCTAAGCAATCTCTCTTCACTTCAGCTCTCCTCCCTCCAAAAGGAATACAGCCTGAAAATCTTGCTGCTTTGTCCTCAAGGGTCATTCAAAACTGTCTGAAATCTTCACAATATATATTATTCACTCAATTGAGCACCATATTTATTACAGAGTTACAACTGTTAATGTCTAATAATTTAACGTGCTTTTCTCAGAACTAAATAAAGCCATAGGGCTTCTGGCCTATAATAGGAAGGTAAAACTGAGCCTAAATATCAACACCATAAACAAAACAAAGCCCCCCTCCTACACACGCGCACACACACACACCTGGCCTAATACCTAATATGCAGTGACTCAGGCACAGATCTTGCAACATATGATAATTGCCATGCACTAAATGGTCTTTTAATGGTTCAAAGGGTTCCCATCTTCCTGAACACCTGACCTATTAGCAGGGAGAGATTACAGGCAATGGAAAGAACTCAGCTCAGTTACTTAACCTCTGAACTTAGCCTTCTCATCTGTAAAATGAAGGGTTGGTCTAGAACAACATCACCCAATAGAAATATAATGCAAGCCGCATATGTAGCTTTTAATTTTCTAGTAGGTACATTTTAAAAAGTAAAAAAAAAAAAAAGGTAAAATTAACTTTAATAATGTCTCAGTCAATCTAACATAGCTAAAACATTATTTCAACATGTTATATTTTTAAATTATCAATGATATGTTGTACATTTTTTTCATACCAAGAGTTTGAAATCCAGTGTGTATTTTAAACTTAGGGCTCCTCCCAATTTGGACAGGCCACATTTCAAATGCTCAATAACCACGTGGGGGACCAGTTACTGTACGAGACACCACTGGTCTAGATGATCTTGGATATTTCTCTCGACACTAGAAGTAATTTTAATAAAGAGAATGAGAGATTTGGAGATGAAGGTATGCTTAGAAAAACTATAAAGTGTTTTCTGGATATTCTCAGTCTATTCATTCTCATTCAAAATGGTGTTTTGCTTTTTTTAACTTTTATTTTTTAAATTCAAATGGGGTTGGATCTGTAAACAACTGACTAGGTGGTCTAATCTATTATTGTCAGACTTACCCTGTTCTCACTAACAGAGCCACTGTCCTACAAACCTATAAGGAAAGCTAAGAACATTCAAGACAATGTAGAACTGCTAAATAAATGAGACTTCTAAAACCTCAGAACTAGAAAAAACAACTGTTAAAATGGGAGTTCAACAGAAATGACAAAGAAAATTATGGGACAACCATGTTATCTTCCACATATTAAGATAATGCTAGGAAACACAAATGTGCACGTGCTTTTGGAATTGTTTCTCTAATTACTCAACAGCCGCTGAGGAAGATTCACGCTACTCCTCCCACACCGTCTTGCTTATTAGTCCCTTTGTGATCAATGATCTGCCTTCGCCAGATGGCTGGTCTGTGTTAAGAGCACAACATGAGATCAGAGAACAAAGCAAAGCTAACTGGCCTTCCCGGGAATTGAACCTGTGACCCTGACCTCATTAACTCTAGAAAACAGTTAACCCATCACAAACATGCCTGGGCAGCTGCATCCTAAGTAGTGCCAAGCAAGCCCACTGCATCTGTCACAATAATACTCTGGTAGGGAAAAAGTCACTCTACATTTATTAAGAACTTTTCAAAATGAAGAAAAGCTGCAATGCAATCATTGAGGGCAGCTGGAATTCATCGGCAGTGTCTTACCAGCTCTGCTGAATCCGTCGCAAGCTTCCCTAAGAACGTCAGCAGTGGCCCTGGCCTGAGACCACAAATGGCTTTGACAATGGGGTCCGGATGTTTCCTCTCCCAAAAACCATGATCTTGGGGCCATGGACTTTCCTTTTTTTTTCTCCCAAGTTGGGAAAGTGTGGGTTAACAATTACATACAAGAACTTTCACAGATTATTTGTTGAATCCGGCTTATCCCAGATTTAAACAATAACTGAGTTTCTCTGTTGCCCCCCCGCTGCTCCCTTTCTCCCCTATTAGTGCCAGCCAATCCCTGACCAAGGGAGTGGAGACAGGCCAGTGAACCTCTGGGTGGCTTATTCCTACTCTCCCTGGTAAAAAGCCCAACACCTTTTTTACAAGTGTTCCCTCCTTTCTTGTTAATGAGAATAATTCTTAGCAGCTGGTATCAGCTCTAAATTCTACTCTAAAAACCTGTCCCTAGTGAGCTGAGTACTTCCAATTTAAATATTTCCCAAAGTGTTTCAGGGATGCAGCTTCTGTATCTTTTCCTCAAAGACACATTTTTTAAAATAGTACCAGTTTCAGAAGTAAGTTTATTAAAATTTCCACGCAACCCTCAAAGAATACTATTTGAAAAATTCTACAAACATCTGGAAGAGATGCTGAAGATTTTAAAATCTGATTGAAAATATTTCTGCATTTCATTTTTGACATTTTAAATGGAATCATCTTTCCACACGCAAACTCACTAGAATATAAAAGCTATTATGTATGGTTGTTCTATTTGGCTTCTTAAATATTTCTGATAACATGTGACTAAAGCATTCAACATCTCTTAAAGGTTTTTACTCAGTTTTTTCATCTCCACAGTTACTTAAGATAATTTTTAAATTTATGGATTAAGAGCTTGTAATCTTGCACTTCTCATGTAACTGTGGAAATCATACATATAAGTAGATCCAAAATATGCCTATGTATCCGCCTCAAAGGCACTAGTACAAGTGCATATCTAAATTGATTTTGCTCTTTTTATCTCTAAGAATTTTCACATCAAGAATAAAAGTAGTACAAAATGTAATGGGAACCCAGTTTACCTGCCTGAATATAAAAACATTACAGTGACCATTCAATAGCTGTAATGTTTCTTGATGCTCATAAAAACTATACCAATTCTCTAAGGGTCAAGTGTTAGACAAAAGGAATAAATTAATAAAATAAGCATATAACATAAGCTTATGACAACTGTACACAATTTCGTCAGGGGCAAAACAAGTTTTTGAGGGCTCATCTAAGGATAAAATCTGATGTCCAACAATAAATGAAACAATATACTCACTTTTATCTAATCTTAACAGAAAATGATGGTTTATGAAAAGAAATATGTGGTTTCACATAAACCATGAAACTGCTGATGTTTGTCTAATATAGCATCATGATCTACACAAACTCTGATTTTAAAAAATTGTCAGTTTTGAAAATACCAACCTTAATTCAACAAATAAACTAGTTAAACATACCAGGGAAAGTTTAAAGCTCCATACACATGGAAGCTATAATGCAAAAGCAAGAGCATATTTATATATCTTTAAGCACCTGGTAATTATCTTATTTATAAGATACACTCCTACGCGTTCAACCAGACACCGAAAAAGCCTGAATCTGTCAGACATAAGTGTGAAAGAAACAGTGAAATTTGCCTTTCCATTGTCATGTAAATTTATCTATTTGTGTTTCAAAGTACTCTTTATAAAATATATTTCCTAAATTCTTTCTCACAATATTTTTAAAAGAGGAGGAAAGTCCCAGAACTACCAAAAAATTAAAATTAAAATACTGCTAAAAATTTAAGAAACATTTGCAAGGAAGTGAAACACAAAAACAAAAAATTAATAGTACAGTTAGTGGTGGTTTCTTACAAGTACTTTACAAAATAAATACTTTCACTGCCTGGTGAGTTTGAAACAAATCAATATACTATAAAGTACTCTTGTAGCTCTTAAGTCTTCATTTTGTGCCTTAACAAAAGCCGACATTCATCTGTAATGAAATCTTTTTATAGTGACACAGCTATTTCATGTCTCTTCTGAATATATATTAAACCTTTGGGTGCACAATAAAACTGACCAATTGAGTGACTCTGTCATAAAAACCTGAGAAGTTATTCCAAAATGTTTACATCATAGACCAGCCAAAGTCAAAATGAAATACTAGTCTATGCAGTCTACTTTCTTACTTTACTAACTTGAAGATTTTCTTCAAATGGGTCCTTTCAAAGGAAACTACAAAAGATGCACCACAACAACGGGTAAGTTCTCAATATTACCATTCAAATTTATGCAAAAGAAGGAACGATATGTCTTCAGAAATCGCTGTGAGAGAACCTCGGAACACAGTGTTGAGGCTGAAAGAGCAGAGAGCTTTGGGGTCAAACAGAACAATTCTTGCTTCAACTCTCACTAACTTTGTGACATTGTGCAAGTTCCTAAAACCACTTTGAGTCTTAATTTCAATTACCAAATGGAAACAGAAGACCTTCTTACAAGTCTGTCATGAGCACTAAATTAGATAACATACAAAAATAGACTGCTTAGCACAGTACCTAGACGGTAATAAATACTCAATATATGGTTATAATTACTAAGAAATGTTTAAAAACCTATTTGCAGTGTAATTTAACATTCAAATTCCAAAAGATGCTGTAAATCATTAGAGGGAAAAACATAAAGATTCAGTAACAGATTTTTCTTTAATGCACTTATTAACCTGATTATCCTTTACATTAGTGCTTTTCAAATTGCAGGTCCTGGTGCATTAACGGGATATGAAATTATTTAGTGTATCTCAACCAGCATTTCTAAATAAAACAGAATGAAAAATATAAGAATGCATAGCACATAGGAAGTCTGAGCACTGATTAATGAATTTTTTTTTAATTAAACACACTTGTAATGTATCTGTATACTGGATGGCAAAGTAAAACTCATCTCTTATTGTGCCAAAAAAAAAGTTTAAAAGCCACTGCTTCATTACAATAATGAGAATAAAAGTAAATAGCTGGGGCTTCCCTGGTGGCGCAGTGGTTGAGAGTCCACCTGCCGATGCAGGGGACGCGGGTTCGTGCTCCGGCCCGGGAAGATCCCACATGCCGCGGAGCGGCTGGGCCCGTGAGCCATGGCCGCTGAGCCTGCGCGTCCGGAGCCTGTGCTCCGCAACGGGAGAGGCCACAACAGTGAGACGCCCGCGTACCGCAAAAAAAAAAAAAAGTAATTAGCTGACGCTGAATGCTTAGTTTTTACTAGACACTGTGCTAAGCATTGTGCTAAGCACATTGTTTCATTTGATCCTCCCCCAAATCCTGTAAGGTAGGCAGGTACTATTACTTTCACCATTTTACAGATGAGAAAACTGAGACTTAGAGAGATTAAGTCACTTGCCAAAGAGGCAGAACTAGTGATTGGTAAATCCAGAGTTCATATTTAGTCACCTGTCTCCAGAACCTGCACATTTAATCACTTCACTAAGTAGTGGGTTATAAGATATAACTTTTCCTTATGTAAAAGTTATTCAAAAGGTAGACTTTAATAAGGACTAATTCAAGAGATTTTCTGGAGGTGCAGCGTATCTTGGAGAAGACAGTGTGATTCAGAGATGAAAGCACCAGGCGTGAGGTCGAGCTTCTGTCCCTGGCATTGTTGTTTCAGTGGCCGAGGAGTTGGCAAGTCATTTAATCTCGCTGTGTCTGGATTTCCTCACTTACAAAACGGGAATGATAGTATCTGCCCTGCCTCCCCACAGGCCATTGTGAGAAAGTATTTGTACATATAACAAGTGAAATGTTCTATTGTGCTACTCAGTTACATGAGATGATCATTAACATGACCCAAGGGGCCCCAGTCTTCATAGAAACATACATCACACATGATCAAAAAAGGAAGGTCACCTGGCTTTTATTATAAACTGTGTGTGGAAACAGTCTGTACAGTTCTTGGCACACAGTAGGCCTTCAGTAAATGTTCATTAAACTAAAAGAAGTAAACCGATCTGTATGCATATTTTATCCATTTGCATTTTATTTTTCATTAATTCATTCTTTCCTCAACTATTTATTGAACACTTAGTATATACCAGACTGTCCCTTACCCTGGAGAATTTCATATTAATTTCAATTAATTTTCCCAAAATTGTGTAAGAGAAAACTGTAAAATACAGCTTCCTCACCTAGCAATAATAATAACTTACATTTATTACAGTGCTTTATAGTTTTTGGAAAGAACTATGTGGAAGCTTTTGTTTCTCACACCAATTGCCTAAGTGTGTCAAGTCAGTATTATTATCTTCCTGACTCCAAATTCAGTGCTAAATGACTGCTAAGTCTTTAAAGTGAAAGTTTCCCCATTTCTGAGATGACTGTCAATATCGGATTTGAAGAAACTACCTTTTAATTCTGGAAAGGGGCAATCTAGTAGCCTGATTTTCCTCCCTTCACATGTCTGAGCTGAAGTAACGCAACCATATCGCCTACATAAGATGCATTTTTCAAAATGTTTCTTAAAAAACCTGCCTTTGAAATCTTGTTTTCTTACAGCTAATTTTCTGTTGAATATATTGAACTAGGATTCAGTTTTCTCATTGCATAAAGGAGGGAGTAGTGGAAGTGTCTTTCCTTTGTTGACTTTTTAAAATTACTCAAAATTGTTGTTTTCAGATTCCTGAGTCACATACAACACCAAATAATTGTTAGCCTTTTTATATATAATTCAACAACTACTACAGGTGATTTTTACAGGGAAACGATGATTTAATGACAACTTGATGAACTGAAAATTTGCTACATGATACTAAGAAGCCTTTACTAAAATTGCCTTATCCTTTGTATTCTAACCACTCCCTCTCCATCACCACCACCCCCAACACACACGCACTCCCTCACCTACACCAGATCAGTTTCCGGGCCATTATTCTTAAAACCATATTAAAATTTCACAACACACGGTGGTAGTTACTAGGTTTTCTGCCCCCTGCCACCCCGCCCATCCACTGAATCAATGTCTTTAAATATATATATTTTCTCTGAAAATGCAAAATTCAGGAGATGATTACGATGCCTCTATTCTGAGACTATCTCAAATGTACCCGTCTGCCCTTCTGTTTACTGATAAGCCGGAATAAAAGCCATACCCCACCCACCGTCTCGGTAGGGTTAGGAGGTCCAATCTCGCCACTACAGAGCTCTGCAAGAAAGGAGGGTTATAGAACCAGAAAAACCTCTGGGAGGAGATAAGGAAAACACATTTTACACCACTGGCAGCGTGCAGTCTCCCGACTCCAGCCCTTGTAAACAGGGAAAACCTTTGTCTTGCCTCAGCCATCAAACTGGTGGCTCATCAGAATTGGAGCAACAAGAGTTTGTGCGAAATGGCTCGGCAGAGGTTAAACAAAGCAATGCAGCTCAGGCCCGGGGAGAGGGCTGAGCCGGGTCAGCGTCCGAGATCCCAGACGGCGAGGTCTCGCTTTGACCCCCGCCGCAGTCGGGACCCGAGCCGGGGACCCCGGGACAGGCTGCTGCGGCGCGGGAAGGACCGAGGGAATTGGAAGGTCCCACGCTCTCGGCAAGCTCCCGGGGGCACAGTCGGTCCGCAGGTTCCTCGAGTGGGATCCAAAGCCGCGCACACCACGCGCGGGTGCCTCAGGGAGGGTCCGCGCAGAACGCGCGGGGACACCGCCCCAAAGTCCACGGCCGGCCACGCCGAGCCCACGCCCCCAGGGCAGAGGCAAGGTCGGGGATCCCGGGGCGCCGCGGGGGCCTGGCCCGCGGGTCGCGAGGGGAAGGGAGAAGCCCGCCCGCTGCACCCATTGTCTGGCTCTGGCCGCGGGCCGGGAGGGCGCTCACCTGAGGTCCCCGCCTGGAGCCGGGGCTGGCAGAGGGGCTGGACGGCGACGGGCGGTCCCGCGCGGGCGGCGGGCGCGGATGCACAGCCCGCGGCGCTGCCGCAGCACCAGCAAACTCCGCAGCAGCACCGGCAGCGCACCCGCCTCTCAGGCGGCCGCGGCCTCCATTGCTCTCCCCGCCGCCGCCAGCGCGCGGCACTGCGCTCCCGGCCCGGCGCGGCGTGGTCACATGCTCCGCCCGCGCCTCGGGCGCTCGGACCCGCGCCGCGGCCCCGCCTGGCTTCGCGCGTGGACCGCCGGGCCCTGCTGCGGGGCGCAGGGAGACCCGAGTTCCCTTTCGCACCCTCCAGGAAAGACAGGCACCGTACGGCTCCCTTCCCGGGGGAGTAGGGGGGGGGTGCCCCAAAACCGGAGCCGGGTACAGGGAAGGGCGTGGGATTGGTCAGTGTCCTCCCTACCACTGCAGGGATGTCCCGGCTGAACCCGTGGCGTCGGAGGTTACTGTGGTGAGCTCCCAGGGAGGCTCACGTGGGGCAAGAACCGGGGACCGTAAGTCACCACCCCACGGGATGCAAGTCTGGCCCCTGGTACCTGGATGAGCCAGAGACTCACGGGAACGACCTGGACTCCAGAAGGAGTTGCGCCCTGCAGAGCCCAGACAGTGAGAAAAGGCATTGGACTTCTGAAAGTCAAACAAGTTGAAAGATGCTACACAGAAATAGAAAGGCTCAAAATTGCTTTGCTGAGTCGCTGTACATCTGAACAGACTGACACTGACATTGGGCATTATTATCCCTAGCCATAATTAAATATTGACTTTGATATTTTAAGAAAAGTATTTATCTTTTCCTTTTTTGGCCTAACTGGAAACACTAAGGTTTTTTCTCCATATGTTTTGCTATGACTATTTTGATGGAACTTGGAAATCCGTTTCTAGTGATCTTTTCCTTCACTATGCATGCAAAGATGCTAAAAACAATTTTGTATCATTATTAATCAAGAAGTTGAAAACAAAGCAGAAGATGAGGGGTAACCCTAATAGGTGCTCCATCTTGAGTTGGATGTCCCAATGCCAAAACCAGGGCTACTAATTTAAATGCAGGTACCTGACTTACAAGAGCAACTTTGATAGTGGGAGAATAGTGCATATTGCCTTATCCAGCTGAGTTTTTTCTAGATAAACAATTAACTACAGAATATGGTTGTGTATTTTTGTAAATATAGATATCATTGTTCAGTGCTTGCATATTCTAAATTATGTCTGCTTTGTTCCAAATAAGCATAATGAAGAGTTTTATAAAGGCCTGGGCAAGTTCTCTTTGATTTGATCTAGTAGCACTAGAAGTTCTCAGAAGCCAAAAATTAAATCTGTGTAGAACATATAACTGGGGTCTTTTTCTTGACATATTATAGTCTTGCCAAGGACATGAATACACACACTATAAATATTCAAATTTACATAAATCAAGTGTAGGTCTACTGTCTTTTAATTTTGCAGGGCAAGGAATACCAAATTATACACCCTTAAAATATTGAAAGAGTTCTAGAGAATTTATGCTTACGTTAGAGTTCTCTAGCTCTAATGGACTTTGTGTCTCATGGGCCTCAGAAATCAGCAGCTATCAGGCACCACTTTTGACAGGTGCTGTTTTTTCCCTCACTTTTCAAACACATTGGTTCCTAGTTACTACATTCAGGGCTATAATAACAATGTGGCGCATCAAACCAGGTATCAGTCCACTATTCCACTTTTGACACGTAACACATGGATTTTCAGAGACCATAATACGATACAAAAGAAAGATGCAGAACATTAAGAATTTTTAAAATATTTAACCATTTAACTGCTGTATTAGAGGACACAGGTTAAAGGATATGAGAAAGAAATTATATAGTTAAACCAACAGGTCTCAATTGTGAGTGATTTTTCCTCTAGGAAACATTTGGCAGTTTCTGGAGACATCTTTGGTTGTCACAACTGGTTAGTTGGTGCTACTACGAGCATCTAGTGGGTAGAGGCCAGAGATGCTGCCAAACATCCTGCAATGCACAGGACTGCCTCCACAACCAAGAATTATCTAACCTAAAATGTCAACAGTGCCAAGGCTGAGAAACCCTGAATTAGACCATGGACTTCCAAAGCCTCAAGATTCTATACTCCACCATGTCTGCTTAACATCCCTTTCCCTGTGTATTCACATGGAATTTTCTTAGTGCTCAGGAAAGGAGTACAATAGTAAAATCTTTCACTGGGAGGAGAGACCAATGAACTGAATGGGACAAAAAGTAATTGTGCAAATAAAAGTTATATAGGTAATAAATAAATAAAGATAGGAAAAAGCTAAAGTAGTAGAAATACTGTGGTGTAGGAAGTTTCGTGATTGTCCCTTGCAACTTCTTCAGAACCTTGTTGTGTTCCCAACAGCCTTAACCTCCAAAGTGAGAAAACTGAAGTATACCATCATTGTGAAAATTTCTATTAGTCAAGGATAAGGTTAGTAATTCCCTTCTGACCACTCCAGGGGATGGGCTGTTGTGCATATTCAGAGTTCAAGGTGAGTGAGGTGGACTTATTTAAAAGACTCAAAGGGCAGGCAGTGGCTCTTGGGATGGGGTGACACTCAGAATAACACCTACCCTATCCATAGTACTGGCTTTGTGTTCTGTGCATGGGTTTGTGGATAATTCACTTAATTTCAGACGTTTCTTCAAGTCTGTAAAATGGGGATAATTGTTGCATGTTACATATCTTACATCTAAATTACAAAGTTATTCCTGTGATAAACCATAATGGAAAAGAATATGAAAAAGAATGTATATACATGTATAACTGAATCACTTTCACTTTGCCATACAGTAGAAATTAAAACATTGTAAATCAACTATACTTCAATAAAATAAATTTTAAAAAATAAATTACAAAGTTATAATGGTGCCTAAAAATAAAGTAACAGCAAAGTATACTAGGCAAATACTAACAAAAAAGAAAGCACATGGAGACAACTGGATATCAATATGCAAAATGAAACACCGTCTCACACCATATACGAAAATTAATTCAAAATAGATCATAGACCTAAAAGTAAAAGCTAAAACTGTAAAACGTCTCACACCATATACAAAAATTAATTCAAAATAGATCATAGACCTAAAAGTAAAAGCTAAAACTGTAAAACTCTTCAAATAAAACATAGGAGTAAATCTTCACATCCTTGGCTTAGACAATGGTTTCTTAACTACAACACCAAAAGCACAAGCAACTAAAGAAAAAATAAATAAAACAAGACTACATCAAAATTCAAAACTTTTGTGCTGTACACAATATCATCAAGAGAGTGAAAATATGACCCACAGGGTGGGAAAATATACAGGTTTCCCCTGCTATCTGAAAGCAGAGCATTCTTATGAAGACTTTCATAATCCAAAGTGGTGTAAAGCAAAGAAGCAATTACCTTAGGACACAGCTTGCTAACAGATGCACAAAATAAATCAAGGTAAAGCACTTAAACAATAAGGTCCTCCTGTATAGCACAGAGAATTATATTCAATATTCTACGACAAAACATAATGGAAAAGAATAGAAAAAAAGAATGTATATATATGTATAACTGAATCATTTTGCTGTACTGCAGTAATCAACACAACATTGTAAGTCAACTATACTTCAATAAAAAAATAATAACAATTTTAAAAAGATAAGGCACAGATACAGACAGTTCAAACTGTGGCAGCTTGATGCTGAGATGCTAAGTGTAGTTTCTGGGGAAAGAGCTTGGCAGTGCCACTCTCACTGCCTGGGATGCACATCTTTTCTGTAACAGCTTTGCTGTAAAACACTGACCACTATTTTTGCTTTTTGACTTTTTCTGTAAAAGAGAAAATCCTCTTTGGATTTCTTTCAGTTAGCAAAAACAGGTGCTAATACAACAAAGCGGCATAAAGCAAACTTTTGAAAATCCGGGGATACCTGTATTTGCAAATCATATATGTATCTGATAAGGGACTTGTATACAAAATATATAAAGAACTTGTACAACTCAACAGTTTAAAAGAGAAATATCCCAATTTTTAAATGGGCAAAGGATCTCAATAGACATTTCTCTAGTAAAGATATATACAAACGGCCAATAAGCAAATGAAAAGATGCTCAACACCATTAACCGACAGGGAAATGCAAAGCAAAGCCACAATGAAATACCACTTTGCACCCACTAGGATAGCAATAATTTAAAAGATAGATAATAACAATTGTTGGTGAGGATGTAGAAACATTCAACCCTCACACATTGCTGGTAGTAATGTAAAATGGTGCAGCCACTTTGGGAAATAGTTGGCAGTTCCGAAATATGTTAAATATGGAGTTACCTACCACATGACCCAGAAATCCCACTCCTAGGTACACACCTAAGAGAAATGAAAGATATGCGGCACAAACCAGGTACATGAATGTTTATGGTAGCATTACTTATAATGGCCCAAGGTGGAAATAATCAAAATGTCCATCGACTCATGAATGGATTAAACAAAAGGTGGTATTATCCATACAGTGGAATATTTGGCAATAAAAAAGGAATGAAATACTGATACATGCTACCACACGGATGAACCTTGAAAACGTTATGCTAAATGGAAGAAGCTAGGCACAAAAGACTATATATCACATGATTCCATTTATATCAAATGTCCAGACAGGCAAATCTATAGAGACAGTAGGAGATTCATGGCTGGGGGGAGGGGGAGTGGGGAGAATGGAGAGTGACTCTTTTTTTTTTTTTTTTTTGATGTTAGGGGTAGGAGTTTATTAATTAATTAATTTATTTTTGCTGTGTTGGGTCTTCATTTCTGTGCGAGGGCTTTCTCTAGTTGTGGCAAGCGGGGGCCACTCTTCATCGCGGTGCGCGGGCGTCTCACTATCGCGGCTTCTCTTGTTGCGGAGCATAGGCTCCAGACGCGCAGGCTCAGTAGTTGTGGCTCACGGACCTAGTTGCTCCGCGGCATGTGGGGTCCTCCCAGACCAGGGCTCGAACCTGTGTCCCCTGCATTAGCAGGCAGATTCTCAACCACTGCGCCACCAGGGAAGCCTGGGAGTGACTCTTAATAGGTATGAGGTTTCTTTTTAGAATGATGAAAATATTCTAAAATTGGTTGTGGTAATGGTTGTACAACGCTGTAAATGTACTAAAAATCATCAAATCATACAATTTAATTGGGTGCATTTTATGGAGATATATAAAGTATATCTCAATAAAGCTGTTCAAAAAAGGGTAGAAAGCATAAGCAGCAATATTAATATTTGATAAAAGAGATTTTAATGTAAAAAGTATCAAATGCTAAAAGGTACAAGCCAACAACAAAAAAAGTCTTGAAAATTTACGTATCTAACAATAGAAATTTTGAATTATTTAAGCCAAAAACGGAAATAAAAGGAAAAGTTAAAAATCTGCTGTCATAGTGGGAGAGCTTTTAACTTTTCTTAGAAATTGACACATCACATAAACAAAGATAACTACACAGAAAATTAACAAGCTTGATCTAAAAGATGTCAAGAAATGTGTATCCAACAGAAAACATGCACATTCTGTGCAGCACCATGTGGCACAGTCACAAAACTTTACCAAGTCTTAGCGCCACACACCCCCAAAAGCTCAATAAATTAAAAAAAAAAAATCCTTACAGACCACATTCTGTGATTAAAATTCAGTACATTGGAAAGTTGTAAAAAGATCCTATGTCCTATGTGAAAAATTTAAACTTCCTTTTAAATAACTCACGTTAAAAATAGGGTGGTTCACCAGAACCTTTCTGGTTCACCCAAAACAGTCCCAGCTTACACTTATTGTCTGGACATAATATGCATATTTCACTCACGAAAGTATCCCCGTTTGGATGGTGAATTATATAGTGACCCCAGTTAATGAATAATCCAGAACTGAAATAGGAATCTATTTAGAAAGCAATGACAAAATACCTTTGGGGGTACAGCCCAAGGTTCTTAGAGGAAATTTAAGAAAGATTAAAAGTAAACTAAGTATATAACTCAAGAATGAAAACATATAAAGGCAAAGAAAGCAGAAAAGAGGAAATGAAAGCAGAAGTAATGAAATAAAAACAAACAGTAGATTTGATCAGCAAAATAAAATGTTGATTCTTAGGAAAAGATCAGTCAGTGAAGAGACACAAAAAATAAGCGTTTCACAAGAGAAACAATTAAGGTATGGATTTTTAAAAATCTAGATGAAATAGATTTTCCAGAAAAACTGAATTTCCAAAAGTGACTTGAGAAGGGGAAGAAAATCAGAATAGAGGAATATTGTAGGAGAAATCAAAAAGGTGGTCAAATGTTTTCTTCTAAAAAAGACACCTACCCAGGTAATTTCATGAGTCAGCGCTAACAAACTTTCAAGGAGTCAACAATTCCCATGTAATGCAAAGGGTTCCAGGGCATGGGAAAAGAGAAATTTCACTACCCATTCCAGGACATTATTGGCCAGAGACGTATTAATACGTCTTTTGTTACCCGAACGTTATTGACCAGAGACGTATCGCTACGTATTTTAGAGAGTGATTAATTAACATCACCTTGCGAAGCTGTTAGAGCTTAAAATTGATCAAGAGTTCATTAGACAACTTATGATTGTCGTTATCATTAATATTTTGCTCCATTAGGTTTTTGTTCCAACCTTGTTTATATTATAAATGCAAGTTTATTACCATAAAATTTTCAAAAATGACACCGTGAAATTTTGAGTGAAGAATTTTTCAGTGAATTTTATGCAGATACTTTCTCTGATTGTCCGAGTGACATATATACTAATGTCTCAGAAGATGATAGTTCTTAAGACGATGTGAATATTAGACCAACAGAAAGACAAAAAACCTTAGTGATTGATTCTGATACAGAAAGTGAAAATGAAACTCACGGTGCTGGAGAATGCTCCTTTGCTTCTACAGAAGAATGGATTGAAGACAACATTTCACGAAAATTAGAAGACTTTACAGGTGTGTCAGGTGTAACTACTGAATGTAATAACCCGCAAAGTGTTAGTGAAATAGAATTAATTTGGGGTAACGACTTTTTTTTTTGGTTTCGTTGGGTCTTCATTGCTGCGCGCAGGCTTTCTCTAGTTGCAGCGAACGGGGGCTATTGTTAGTTGTGGTGAACGGGCTTCTCATTGCGGTGGCTTCTCTTGTTGCAGAGCACAGGCTCTAGGCGCCTGGGTCTCAGTAGTTACGGCTCACGGGCTCAGTTGTTGTTGCTCGAGGGCTGAAGAGCGCAGGCTCAGTAGTTGTGGCACACGGGCTTAGTTGCTCCACTTCATGTGGGATCTTCCTGGACCAGGGCTCGAACCCGGGTCCCCTGCATTGGCAGGTGGATTCTTAACCACTGCACCACCAGGGACGTACTGGTAACGACTTTTCTGAGTTGGTTGCTTCTCAAACAAACTTTTATCGCCAACAGAATGAAGAATCATATAAAAAGTATGATAAGGCTTTAAAATGGACTGATGTAGCCAACAGTGACATGAAGAAGTTTCTTGGATTAATAATTTTGATGGAAAAAATAAGAAAGCCACACTGGAAAAATATTGGTCAACTGATCCCTTACTTGAAACACTTATCTTTCCAAAGATTATGACGAGAAGAAGGTTCAAACAAATAATTTCTTCACTTTAACGATAACTCGGAAACTCCACTTCCTGTGGGCAGAATTTCAAAAGTTAAACCTCTTTTGGATTATTTTCTACCAAAATTTCAATTGATCTGTATACCCAAACAAGAGCTATCACTTGATGAGGCAATGATAAAGTGGAGAGGACAACTCAGATTCAAAACCTATAATCTCGAGGACTTCCGTGGTGGTCCAGTGGACTCCACGCTACAGCACAGAGGGCCTGGATTCAATCCCTGATCAGGGAACTAGATTCCGCACGCCCCAACGAAGATCCTGCATGCTGCAACTAAGACCCGGCGCAGCCAAATAAATAAATATTTTTTAAAAAATCTTAGAATCCTGGAAAACTTACAAAATGTGGAGCTTTGGCCAGGATGGTCAGCAAAAGTGAAACTGGATATATATGCAACCTTGAGATTTACACAGGTGAAGGAAAGAAACTGCAAGAAACAATATCATCAGTCCTACAACCTTATCTTGGTTCATGGCACCATAGTTACCAAAACAATTATTACAACAGTGTGTCCACATCTGAAATATTGTTGAAAAATAAAACCAGAGTTTGTGGGATTATAAGAGAGAATCGTGGTCTATCAAACCAATTAAAGGAGAAATCTAAAAATCTACAGAGGGGAGAAATGACATTCTTACGGAAGGGAGAAGTGATTCTTCTCATGTGGAAAGAGGCTAGTCCACATGGTGACAACTATACATGACACCTCCATAGCATCTACAGGAAAGGAGGACAGGAGGACTGGCCATCAGATAACTAAGCCCACTTGTATATTAGAGTATAATAAATATATGCAACGAGTTGATTGATCCTAACAATATCTGGCAAACTTCAATATCCTCTGGAAAACTCGAAAATGGTATAAGAAAGTGGGTTTCTATTTGAGTAACTGCAGTTTATTCAATGCGTTTAAAATTTATTGTAGCCTTAATGCACAGAATAAAATGACTTACAAGCAATTTTTGTTAGCACTAGCTAGAGAATGGGTAACTGACCATTCTGGTGAATGTAATGGTAGTCCAACACCTGGTCCTTCTGGTGGAGTTTCTAAAAGAGCCCCCTGCAAAGATTCACCTTGTCGACTATCAGGTAAAATAAAAGAACATATTCTAGAGGAAATAATACCCACAGGACTAAGAACAAAAGTGCCGCCAGAAAGTGCAGTTTGCTCTTCCAGGGCAAGTGCAGTGAAACACGGCATAGTTGTAATAGATGTTCTGTTCTCCTGCATGAAGGTGCCTTTATAATGCCTATCACACTCTAACAAAATATTAAAATGCCTTAGTATGACATGTACGACGTTTCAAATGAATACATGAAGTGCAAAAAATGTTGTTGATATTTACTCAAATGCAGGTGTTTCAATATTCACTTACATAACACATCACCGGACACAGGCATTAGTTTCTGCAAAAATCCCCTGGTCCATAATGTGCTGGGAAGCAACGATGACTATGACATCAAAGCTAGACAACACTGCTTTCACACAAAAGATGACGATGGGCCAGTCCCACCTATGAGCACAGATAAAAAATTCAAATTAAATGCAAAACCAGCGGTGCATTAAAAATAATATTACAGTTCTGGAAATGGATAGTGGTGATAGTACTATAACATTGTGAATGTATTTAATGCCACTGAACTGTACACTTAAAAATTGTTAAAATGGTACATTTCATGTACATCTTACCAGAATTTAAAAAAAGATAACATTACAGGTGTTGGAGACAACTCTCCACAGAGTTCTCATTTCTGCATGTTTTTTTTTTTTGCTGAGGGACAGTTTTTGTTCTGAACAATCTTTTCAAGGATGCTTGTAAAAAGCCTTGGGAGGTAGAGACAATGTCAGCCCAGAGAACAAGGCAGCTTTGTTTTCCGTCCAATATAAGAAAGATAACATCTCCTTCTAGGGCAAAGGTTGTGCAGGTTTGCTTGAAGCCCCTTATTTGAGACTGAGGTTTCCTAAATTCCAATTCTTCAGCTGGGATATAAACCCACTGCATGTGCAGCATCCATCTAGGTCTGCCTGCATGCCCCCTGTGGGATAAGGGGACAGGAGGAACTGGGGTAAAACTCACACTGCCTGCTGTGCAGTGATAAAGAGCTTCGTCCCTGACCCAGGAGTCTCTTGTCCTCTGCTGGCGCTCATGAACATGTGGCAGGCTACATGCCAGGCTGTGAGCAGAACAGTCTCAGACCACTCACAGTTCTCCAGTTTGGGCCACAAAAGGATGGGTGCTGACAGACATGGCTCTCTGAAGAGAAAGGATGAAGTTAGGGGACAGGAGAAGATTGCGCAGGAACTGATTGTAGGGAATGCTCTCACCCAAGTGTTGAGTGAAGGCGAGGAAATAGGGGTCCCGGAATGTCCTACCTGTTAGTGAATATTTAGAAGCTGAGAAATGAGAGGTGGGATTGAAACAAGCTGTTGGAATGGTGTTCTCCTGCTCAGGTGGGACAGGAAAGAGATGTCATCGTGACAACGGGCAACAAGCCCTACAGCCCCAGTCAAAAGGCAATACACTGTGGCTGCTGAAATAAATGGTGTCAGCAATAAGGACATAGAACTTTGGTTCAGCCACTTGAAATTAGAAGTCAGTGCAAAGCTTTGCTTATTGGGGATGTCAACTGAAAAAAAAAAAAAAGGTACAACCTAAAAGTTGGGAATTATGTTTTATTTGGTGGCCCAAACTGAGGACTTAAGCCTGGAAGACAGCCTCTCAGATAGCTCTGAGGGACTGCTCCACAGAGGTAAGGGAGGGGCCAGGGTACATAAGGGAGGGGCCGGTTTTCTTTGCAACAAAAACCAGGTAGTGGGAACATCAAAATATTACTGATAATTAAAGAAAAACAGACATCTCAAGTTAATGAATTTGGTGCTTTTCTAGGTATGGGAGGATGCAAGGGTCTGGGCTCATTGAAATCATTCCTTTGATATGAACCTTAGCTATCCAGGGCCAGGATCCTGCTTTTGTCCATTCTGAAATGCCCTCAGGGTGCAGTCACTGATGGCTTGATGGCCACAACATCCTTTGCTTACTGATATGGCAGGTGACATTCTTCGTCCAAAGGGAGGAGCTGCTCTCTCCCTCTGTGCCCTCCAATCTCTCCCTCCTTCTTTTTTCTGACCTCAGGAAAGTCTTATTACTCTAAGAAACCAAATGTTTGGGTCAAGGTCTCCTTGTCCCAAAGGAGGACTGAAGGCCATACACACTCTGTACAAATATACTTAGGAACCTCAGGGAGGGGACGGACTCAAATTTCTATGCTTCCTTGGATATAGGCACCCAAGTCACCATCCTGCCTGGTCCACTGATGCTCAAATTTAATTGATGGGATTAGGACAGGGTTCTGAATGGGGAAGAGAAGCTAATTTGACCATATGGGTGGAACTAATTCAATGTCCTGCTGTTGCCTGTACATCTGAATAAATAGTAGGAATTGAGGTGCTATAGGCTTATACTCCCATCCTGTAAGTACCAGAGGGGATTATCCCAATCAGGGAAGTATAGAAAGTAGAGATATGCTTGTGAGATGAACTCCCTGCCATTTGTCACTAGTGGGTGTGCCTTTACCCTCTGATTTCAAAGTTTTCACCCTATAGATGACATCCTATTGGTTGGCAAGTCAGAAGCCTCCATCTCAAGGCCCCTGACTATCACACCTACACTAGCGGGGTGGCTGATAAACCCCAACAAAATTCAGAGGCTGGCTTTCCAAGTGAAGTTTCTTGGACTTAAATGGGCAGATTCACAACCCGCTATTTCTCTGGCACCCCAGGAAAAAGTGCTGTATATCTGCTCCACCTACCCTCTTCCTCCAACCAATCCTTTGAGGTTTAGCTTCTTGTTGGACTTTTGGGGAACTGGACAGAGTATATGCCCACTTGGGCTTTCTATTTGGTCCTTTATATCAGCTAACCCACAAATCAGCATTTTTTGAGCGGGGCCCAAACCAATAGCAATGAATGCTCTCTTTGTCCCCTACAAAGAGCCTACATTGCAGCCTGCAAAAAATCATATGGTCTGCCTGAATCAAGAAACTGCAGTGGCTGGCAATCTGACCTGCTGCTGTGTCTGTCATCCCTGTCCACATGCTATGAAAACAGAAAAACTCATCCACTCTTGAACCATTTATTTTGCTATGCCTAATGCCATCAATGGAAGCTCCCAGGCATGGACTCTGCCTTGTACATGTACAAACACACACACCAACGCAATCTTTTAAAAATCTGATTGATACAAATTCATATGCTTCTCCTGACTGCTGAGCAGCTTTGGGTTATGCCATGTACAACTCTCAAGGCTATCACTACCCAGTGACATAGCCCAGGTTTCTCAACCAAACCAATGTGATGATGATCCAAATCAAGTTTAACAACAAACCTCAAACTGGAGTGACCTGTGACCTTTGGGCTATCTGTTTGTATGTGGGGGAGAGATGGCCATGGACTCTCCATTGTGGATGAGGGTTGCTTTTTTGCTCATCTATTGCCCCACTGGCAATGACACCAGAGATTAGCCAGTCAATCTAAATTGCATGGGTCATAATGGATAACAGAATGACTTTAGACCACATCCTTCATGTCTAAAATAACACCCTCTGCTCCCCATGATAACTATAGTTGGCTATGTCTGGGATCCTGGAAGGCACAATTGAGATCAGTACTGCTGGTTAGCCTCTTCCTTCTGCTTTTGGAATCTTACTGATATTAGCCTTAATTAATGCTATATGAGACACATTGAACAGGTCTGGTCCCAGCCTCTGTGGGGCATTTTAGGCAGTGGCCAATGGAGTGGCATACTCAACTTCGGCCAAGAATGTATAGGATCAAGGGATAGAATATCCTTGGGAGAGGCAATGTGCCATACACTCCTGAGTATCCCTGTACATTCTTTCTTTTTAAAAATTTATTTATGTTATTTTTGGCTGCATTGGGTCTTCGTTGCTGCACACGGGCTTTTCTCTGGTAGCGGTGAGCGGGGGCTACTCTTCGTTGTGGTGTGCGGTCTTCTCGTTGTGGTGGCTTCTCTTGTTGGGAGCACAGGCTCTAGGTGCGCAGACTTCAGTGGTTGTGGCACATGGGCTCAGTAGTTGTGGCTCAGGGGCTCTAGAGTGCAGGCTCAGTAGTTGTGGTGCACGGGCTTAGTTGCTCCACAGCATGTGGGATCTTCCCGGACCAGGGCTCAAACCCGTGTCTCCTGCATTGGCAGGCGGAGTCTTAACCACTGTGCCACCAGGGAAGTCCCCTGTCTTTTAAATCTAATCTGATTCTGTCTTTAAAAAAAAAAAATTATTCATTTATTTATTTTTGGCTGTGTTGGGTCTTCGTTGCCACGCGTGGGCTTTCTCTAGTTGCCGCGAGCGGAGGCTGCTCTTCGTTGCCGTGCGCCGGCTTCTCATTGTGGTGGCTTCTCTTGCTGTGGAGCACAGGTTCTAGGCGCGCAGGCTTCAGTAGTTGTGGTGTGTGGGCTCAGTAGTTGTGGCTCGCGGGCTCTAGAGCACAGGCTCAGTAGCTGTGGCTCATGGGCTTAGTTGCTCCGCAGCATGTGGCATCTTCCCGGACCAGGGATCGAACCCATGTCCCCTGCACTGGCAGGTGGATTCTTAACCACTGCACCACCAGGGAAGCCCCTGATTCTTTCTATTGATAGATTTTATCCATCAATTTACAATTTATTGTGGTTACTCTTGCATAAGGATTTATTTCTGCCATTTTGTTTCATATTTTCCATCTACTGTACTTCAATTTCGTTTTTTCGTTTTTTTTTGTTTTGATTTTTTTTCTTTTCCTGCTTTACACTGCAGAGGTCAAGTGTTCTTCTGCTGGTTTAAATATTAAATTACTTTTGAAAGCGTCTCAAAATGACTTCGTCATTATTAGTTAAGTGGTCATGGGCAAGTCTTGCCTGTGCTCTCATCTGTAAAATGAGAATAAAGGAGAATATGGTTGCTGTGGGATTTAATTAATATATGTAAAACTCTTGAGAAAGTGCCTGGTAAGAATAAAGTTCTATGTGCTTACTGTTTTTTTTTGTTGTTGTTGTTGTTGTTTTTTGCGGTACGCGGGCCTCTCACTGTTGTGGCCTCTCCCGCTGCGGAGCACAGGCTCCGGACGCGCAGGCCCAGCGGCCATGGCTCACGGGCCCAGCCGCTCCGCGGCATGTGGGATCTTCCCGGAC
>NC_041220.1:49423483-49487318 GCF_002837175.3 Physeter macrocephalus
CTCCGGACGCGCAGGCCCAGCGGCCATGGTTCACGGGCCCAGCCGCTCCGCGGCATGTGGGATCTTCCCGGACCGGGCACGAACCCGCGTCCCCTGCATCGGCAGGTGGACTCTCAACCACTGCGCCACCAGGGAAGCCCTGTTATATCATTTTGATAGTTGCTCTTAAGACAACTGTTTGTGTTAGCCCTCCTTGTTGATTTCTGAAATATCGAGATTTGTATGTTCTCCTGACAGGTATTTTACCTCTTCTCATGTGCCTTTCTTCTCTTTCTGTCCTCCTCCCCACTGTCTAGCATGTTGGTATTATCCAGATTCTAAAATTTTTGGTCTTAATTTTTATAGATATATTTTGTTTCTTTTTTTTGTCCCTCCTCTTTTTATTAATATGCTTTACCAAGCTATTTATCTTTAATTATCACATCTCTTGCAGCATCTTCTGTACCTACTTCTCTAATTGATTACTTCCTTCAAGTTTTTTCAATGTTGATCACTTGGCAAACATTCTGAGACTTTGTATGCCTAAGAACATTTTTATTATACCTTCAGATTCGAATAACAGCATAGTTATAAAATAGGTTCAAAATTCATGTCTTTCAATATTCTAAAAATACTATGTTGCTCATTTCCAGTTTAATTATCGAGAAGGTTGATGTTGTCTCTGTCTGTAGGAATTGCTATAATAATTTACCATAGATTGGTAAACAATAAAAATTTATTTCTCATGGTTTTGGAGGCTAGAAGTCCGAGATAAGGGTGCCAGCACAGTCAGGTTCTGGTGAGAGTCCTTTTCTGGGTTATAGACTGCTGACTTATTATTGTACCCTCATACAGCAAACAGGGCAAGAGAGCTTTTGGGATTCCTTTTACAAGGGTACTAATCCCATTCATGAGGGCTCCACCCTCATGACCTAATTACCTCCCAAAGGCCCCACCTCCTAATATCATCACATTAGAAAATAGGGTTTCCACATAGCAATTTTGGAAGACACATTCAGGCCATAACAGATGTAAATCTGATCCTTGTTCCTTTTTAGGTGAACTGTTTTCTCTCTGCAGCTTTTATAATTTCTCTCCTGTCTTCAATATTCTGTCTAAATGTGGGTTTTTCCTTCTCTCCTACTTGGCTTTCTCTGAGCCCTTTTAATAAAGACCTCAGACTTTATTAAAGTATCCTTAATTTGGGGACATTTATCTCCATCATTTCTTAAACTATTTTCTACACTCCTTTCTAATATTTCTCATTTCTAAGGCTCATTATTACCTGGATGTTGGCACTCCTACACATATCCTCTATGATGCTCATCTTTTCTTTTATGTTTTCGATCTCTTTTTCTGATGCCTTCTGGAAGAAGTCCTCAATCTTATCTTCAAATGCACTATTTTAAAGCTATATCTATACCTAATCCTTCCTCAAAGAAAAATAGGAGCAGTATCAAACAACAAATCATAACGAAAAAGCACTAAGTGGAAATATTAGGTATGAAAAAGGTAATAGTGGAAATAAAGAACACATGGGGGTTGTTGGTGCCTTGATAAGAATGGTTTGGCTGGAGTAATGGGAATAAATTGTGATTAGAATAGTTCAAGAAGGAAAGGTGGCATGAAGTGAGTATGGATAACTCCTTTCATGGATAACTCCTTTCAAGGAACTTTTGCTATAAAGAGTATGAAAAATGGAATGGTATGGTTCAAGAGGGTTTTAAAATGGGAGGTTTTTTTTTTTTTTTTTTGGGAGGTATTCTTTGAAGATGGCCATTCTGACTGGTGTGAGATGATACCTCACTGTAGTCTTCACTTGCATTTCTCTAACGATTAGTGATGTTGAGCAACCTTTCATGTGTTTGTTGGCAATCCGTATATCTTCTTTGCAGAAATGTCTATTTAGGTCTTCTGCCCATATTTGTATTGGTTTATTTGTTTTTCTGATATTGAGCTGCATGAACTGCTTGTAAATTTTAGAGATTAATCCTTTGTCAGTTGCTTCGTTTGCAAATATTTTCTCCCATCCTGAGGGTTGTCTTTTCATCTTGTTTATGGTTTCCCTTTCCGTGCAAAAGCTTTTATGTTTCATTAGGTCCCATTTGTTTATTTTTGTTTTTATTTCCATTTCTCTAGGAGGTGGGTCAAAAAGGATCTTGCTGTGATTTATCTCAGAGTGTTCTACCTATGATTTCCTCTAAGAGTTTTCTAGTGTCTGGCCTTATATTTGGGTCTTTAATCCATTTTGAGTTTATTTTTGTGTATGGTGTTAGGGAGTGTTCTAATTTCATTCTTTTACATGTAGCTGTCCAGTTTTCCCAGCACCATTTATTGAAGAGGCTGTCTTTTCTCCATTGTATATTCTTGCCTCCTTTATCAAAGATAAGGTGACCGTAAGTGTGTGGGTTTATCTCTGGGGCTTTCTATCCTGTTCCATTGATCTGTATTTGTTTTTGTGCCAGTTTGTTTTTATTTCCATTTCTCTAGGAGGTGGGTCAAAAAGGATCTTGCTGTGATTTATCTCAGAGTGTTCTACCTATGATTTCCTCTAAGAGTTTTCTAGTGTCTGGCCTTATATTTGGGTCTTTAATCCATTTTGAGTTTATTTTTGTGTATGGTGTTAGGGAGTGTTCTAATTTCATTCTTTTACATGTAGCTGTCCAGTTTTCCCAGCACCATTTATTGAAGAGGCTGTCTTTTCTCCATTGTATATTCTTGCCTCCTTTATCAAAGATAAGGTGACCGTAAGTGTGTGGGTTTATCTCTGGGGCTTTCTATCCTGTTCCATTGATCTGTATTTGTTTTTGTGCCAGTTGGCCATCATCAAAAAATCTACAAACAATAAATGCTGGAGAGGGTATGGAGAAAAGGGAACGCTCTTGCACTGTTGGTGGGAATGTAAATTGATACAGCCACTATGGAGAACAGTATGGAGGTTCCTTAAAAAACAAAATAGAACTACCATACGACACAACAATCCCACTACTCAGCATATACCCTGAGAAAACCGTAATTCAAAAGGAGTCATGTACCACAATGTTCATTGCAGCTCTATTTACAACAGCCAGGACATGGAAGCAACCTAAGTGTCCATCGACAGATGAATGGATAAAGAAAATGTGGCACATATATACAATGGAATATTACTCAGCCATAAAAAGAAACGAAATAGAGTTATTTGTAGTGAGGTGGATGGACCTAGAGTCTGTCATAAAGAGTGAAGTAAGTCAGAAAGAGAAAAACAAATACCATTATGCTAACACATATATATGGAATCTGAAAAAAAGAAATGGTTCTGACGAACCTAGGGGCAGGACAGGAATAAAGACGCAGATGTAGAGAATGGACTTGAGGACACGGTGAGGGGGAAGGGGAAGCTGGGATGAAGTGAGAGAGTGGCACTGACATATATACACTACCAAATGTAAAATAGCTAGCTAGTGGGAAGCAGCCACATAGCACTGGGAGATCAGCTCCATGGTTTGTGACCACCCAGAGGGGTGCGATAGGGAGGGTGGCAGGGAGATGCAAGAGGGAGGGGATATGGGGATATATGTACACATTTAGCTGATTCACTTTGTTATTCAGCAGAAAGTAACACAACATTGTAAAGCAATTATACTCCAATAAAGATGTTAAAAAAAAAAAGTGCCTGGAATCTGAGTTCAGAGACTTCTCCATATCCCACCATGATAAAATTTGATTTGAATAAATTATACTTAACTTTTGAATTAAGAATACTGCTACCATTATACAAAATTATTTGTAAGAAAGAGAAAATAAATTGACTGGAAAGTTTATTGGAAAATCTATGTCAAGCTCCATAATTTAAAATTATTTAAAACAAATTAAAAACATCTATAAAAGGTCAGAACATTCAGTATTTCAAGATAAAACTACATTAAAAAATTGTATCATGGCTGATTATGAAAATAACAATTATGGCAAACTATACATTTTTAAATTATAGAAACATTAAAAATAAAATATCTAACAAAATATGCCTTGCTGTTGCTTTGGGGAAAAGGTGGGGACAAATTTTTAACTTTTATTTACATATATTTATTAAAAGATTTTCCACATGACATTGTAAATAGTCCCACTTCTATTGTATTTTGCTGTAATACATGAATTCACACACAGGAGATAGAATACATAAAATTACATAGATGGTGAAAAAGTAAGCCACATCACACCAAATACACACTTAATTACTGCAAAGGGCATAACGAGAATATATAAGGAATATTAGTTTTAGAAAAAGAGCGCTGCCCACCCCCAGGTACACACAAACTCCACTTTATTAAACCACAGGAGGAAATAAAATGTATCATAAATAATTGGTTTTCCATTTTCCAATGCTAGTTTTTAAGTTCTTTTTCGATCATAATGAAATCTATTAAAAACAGGATTTTCTTCAAATGTGTATGGTTTAAACACGATTAGTTTTTTTTTTGTTTGTGTTTTTTGTTTTGTTTTGTTTTTCGTGGTACGCAGGCCTCTCACTGTTGTGGCTTCTCCCGTTGCGGAGCGCACGCTCCGGACGCGCAGGCTCAGCGGCCATGGCTCATGGGCCCAGCCGCTCCGCGGCATGTGGGATCTTCCCGGACCGGGGCACAAACCCGTGTCCCCTGCATCAGCAGGCGGACTCGCAACCACTGCGCCACCAGTGAAGCCCACACAATTAGTTTTTGTATGACAATCTATTTTGTACTTTTATTAATATCTGTATATATCTAAATCCTTTAAAGTTACAACTTTGAAAATTCACTGTAAAAAGCTGTTTTCTATCTAATATGCCACAACAGGTCAGTGTTTACATACTATTCTGGAAGACTGATAAATTACAACACACAGGTTTAGAAGCAAAAAACTGGATATTATTTAATGTATAATGGAATTTTAACAAAATGTTTTACTGTATTTACCCCATATATTGATACTTTTGTATTCAAAATTTTAGATTAGTACAGTGAGAAATTTTATTTACTGAAAAATATCCCAAATTTCTGTTCTATCGTTTTACAAAATTCTAAATACAGCTTTTAGTTTAATTTTGATAGCGTTTATATTATGTGAAGAGTCCATGTGATAGCCAAAATAGTATAATATTGTATATAATATATGAATGTATCTTTTTTTTTTTTTTTGCGGTACGCGGGCCTCTCACTGCTGCGGCCCCTCCCGTTGCGGAGCACAGGCTCTGGACGCGCAGGCTCAGCGGCCATGGCTCATGGGCCCAGCCGCACCGCGGCATGTGGGATCTTCCCGGACCGGGGCACGAACCCGTGTCCCCTGCATCAGCAGGCGGATTCTCAACCACTGCGCCACCAGGGAAGCCCAATGTATCTTTTCTATCACAGTTCTTCTAGTTGGCAATAACAAATTATATATGGTAACCATTATTTTATCAAGACCTTTGCTATTATAAGAATAGACCTGAATATAGTCCCCTCAATGATAGACATCATATTGGTGCATAATTAATTTTACATGTAGAAGAAAAAAGTTAAACATGACAGCATAGCATCAAAGTTGATCATCCCTTCTGAATGTATTAAAGATATAGGTTATAAACACAGGCATGGAAACTAGAATATTTATATACATATATCATGGCTCATTAAGAAAAAGATTTTAAAGCATAATGTGAATAATACATCACATTAATTCACAGTATAAACACACTGTGGAAGTAATTTAAGTCAGGAATAATAAAAATACAGATATAACATTAGCACTATTCATACATATTCTGTTCTGTCATATATATGAAAATATACACATGGATAAAGCTCTTTTAAACCAAATTTTTACATATTCACTGATTTAAATAAAAGTTGACAGAGGTAGAATTTGTGTCAATGTTCATAATTTTCAGGAACAAGTGCTTCAAATATTTCATTACTGTTTGTCCTTTAAAAAAATCCATATAGCCAACTCATGAAAGCCATCATTCTGAAAAAGGGGGGAGGGGAAAGGTGGATTAAGAAAAAAATGATAAAATTACTCAGTACTTTCAGGAAAAACTGCAGTTCAGTAATGTTTTAACTGAAATTATAATCTCTAATAAAACCTTTGCCCACAATCAAATTATAGTTAATAGTCAAGAAGTACTGTCCTATGTTTCAAAAAGATATTCCCTTTAAACTATTATACAAAAGCACTTTAAAGTATATGAGTACTAAAAGAATGATACACAGTGAAAAGAATGGGGTAACATAGAATGTTAATTGAGAAAAATAGCTCAAAAGAAGGGATACTATGATGTATAGGTTTCATAAAATTACAAACAAGTACTGTAAATTACGTTGTCTGAGTCTTAAAATAGCATGTTAGGGATAGTCAAATATTTTTCCAAGTATTTTGACCTTATGTGCTATCTAACCACCCTCCCAATTAAAAAACACAGACATTAAAATATAAAAAATCACACAATGGAAACACTGAGAAAGTAATTATTTTTTTCTATACCGAGGAAGACATACTTAAGAAGAAATTATCAGACAGGTTGTCAAATACTGATGTAAAACATTGTTTATAAGAAAAAAAAGTTGGAAACAAACTATCGATATATGTTCCATAAGAGGAGAATGATTAAATAATTCATGGAATATCCATGTGATCAACTGTTAAATCACTATTTTAAAATGGCATTTTTGAAAATGCTTTTAATGATAAGAATAAATGCATGCAACTATATTAAGGGGAAAACCCCACAGAACAAAAAAACTGATAAAAACTATTTTGAGTATGATTTCTATTAGAATTATACATGTATGTCTATGCTTGTGTGTATATTTATTACAAATTAAACATAAGAAAGGAGTAGGGGCTTCCCTGGTGGTCCAGTGGTTAAGACTCCGTGCTCCCCTCCCAATGCAGGGGTCACGGATTTGACCCCTTGTCAGGGAATTAAGATCCTGCAAAGATTCCGCATGCCGCATGTCACGGCCAAAATAAATAAATAAATAAAGTTAAAAAAAAAAAAATAGACCTTTTTAAAAAAAAAAAAAAAAAAAAAAGAAGGGGGCTTCCCTGGTGGCACAGTGGTTGAGAGTCTGCCTGCCTATGCAGGGGACACGGGTTCGTGCCCCGGTCTGGGAAGATCCCACATGCCGCGGAGCGGCTAGGCCCGTGAGCCATGGCCATTGAACCTGTGCGTCTGGAGCCTGTGCTCTGCAACGGGAGAGGCCACAACGGTGAGAAGCCCGCGTACCACAAAAAATAAATAAATAAATAAAAATAGAAGGGAGTGTATCAAATGGCTAATTGCTATTTTCTCTGGGTTGTAGGATTAAAAGCGATTTTGATTTGTACATCCATGTTAACAGCAGCATTTTCACAATAGCCAAAAGGTGGAAGCAACCCAAGTGATGAATGGATAAACAAAGTGTGCTATATACATAGAATGGAATAATATTTAGCCTCAAAAAGGAAGGGAATTCTGACACATACTCCCTCCCTCATGGATAAAACTTGAAAACATTATAGTAAGTGAAATAAGTCAGTCACAAAAACACAAATACTGCATGATTCCACTTACTTAAGGTACAAAGAATAGTCAAATTCATAGAGACAGACATTGGCATGGTGATTGTCAGAGGTTAGGGGAAGGAGAGAATGGGGAGTTAGTGTTCAATGGGTACAGAGTTTTAGCTGGGGAAGATGAAAAAGTTCTGGAGACTGATGGTGGAGATGATTTTTGCACAAGAGTGTGAATGTACTAACTGCCAGAGAAATGTACACTTAAAAATGGTTAAGGGCTTCCCTGGTGGCGCAGTGGTTGAGAATTCGCTTGCCGATGCAGGAGACACGGGTTTGTGCCCCGGTCCGGGAAGATCCCATATGCCACAGAGCGGCTGGGCCCGTGAGCCATGGCCGCTGAGCCTGTGCGTCTGGAGCCTGTGCTCCGCAACGGAAGAGGCCACAACAGTGAGAGGTCCGCGTACCACACACACACAAAAAAAGGTTAAAATGATAAATTTGACCTTATGTGTATTTTACTCCAATTAAAAAAAATGTAAAAAAAAGTGATTTTGGTTATCTTCTTTATACTTTTGTATTTTATGTTTTCTCAGTGAGCATTTTTTAGATGCAATAATCAAAACAGTAAAAGCAAAACTGGATTATATATGTTAACTATTAGAGACACTGTAAATATGGCTTGATATGAATATTTCATATTCATTTCTGGGTACTTATGGGGAAATCCCTTAAAATTAGTTTTTGTGACAACGTTAGAAAATATGAATGGAAATGTGTTACCAATTAACAACATCATTAGGATACTCTGGGAATTTGTTAATGGTTGTAGACATTTTCTACTCTACATCTACTAGAATGGCTATAATAAAAAAATGGAAAATAACAAGTGTTGACAAGGACTTGGAAAACTGGAAGTCTTAGACTGCTGTTGAGAATGTAAAATGGTACAGTCATGTGGAAAAAGTTTGGCAGGTAATCAAAAAATTAAACATAGAATTACCTTATGACCCAGCAACTCTAGGTACTCCCAAAAGATATTAAAACAGACTAAAACAGATACTTGTACACCAATTGAAGTTCACAGCAGCATTATTCACAATAGCTAAGAGATGAAAACAACCCAGATGTCCATCAACTGATGAGCAAAAGAACAAAATGTGGTATAAACACAAAGGAATATCATTCAGGGATGAAAAGGAATGAAGTTCTGATACATGCTACAACACAGATGAACCCTGAAGACATTATTCTAAATGAAATAAGCTAGATGCAAAAAGACAAATATTATATAAATTCACTTATATGAAAATCTAGAGTAGGCTAATTTATAGAGATAGAAAGTAGATTAGAGGTTATCAGGGGCAGGGAAGTGAAGACAGGGGACTGGAGAGTTATTGCTTAATAGATACAGAGTTTCTGTTTGGGTGATAAAAAATTCTGGAAATAGTGGTGATGGTTGTACAACATTGTGAATTTAATGCCACTGAGTTGTACACTTTACAAAATAGTTAAGAAGGCAAAGTTCAGGGACTTCCCTGGTGGTCCAGTGGTTAAGACTTCGCCTTCCAATGCAGGGGGTGTGGGTTCAATCCCTGGTCAGGGAAATAAGATCTCACATGCCTCCTAGCCAGAAAAAAAACAAAACAAAACATAAAACAGAAGCAATATTGTAACAAATTCAATAAAGACTTTAAAAATGGTCCACATCAAAAAAAATCTTAAAAAAAAAAAGTAGGCAAAGTTCATGTTATATATATTTTATCATAATTTTAAAAAGTTTTCTAATTCATTACAGCTTTAGAGATTGCTGGAAAGCACTATGTTCTAGATCAGTGGTTCTTAAAGTATAGTTTGGGGATCCCTGGGAGTCAAGCCTCTTTTCATAAACTAAGGAATAACTTGCTTTTTCACTCTTATCATCTCACGAGTATACACATAAGTTTTCCAGGGGCTATGTGACGTGAAAGTCCAGTTAGTAAATAAATATTTCAGATTTGTGGGCCACAGGGTCTCTGTCACAACTACCTAATTCTGCCACTGCAGAAAAGCAGTCTGAGACAATATGTAAACAAATGGGTGTGGCTTAATAAAGCTTAATTTACAAAAATAGGCAGTGGTGTGGATTTGGCCTATAGGGCCTAGTTTACCAACCCTTGATCTAAAATGCAACTGTGAATCAAGCATGAAAAAAATGATTGTGTCACAACTGCCAAGAGGCTTTATAATGAGAAGCAGAACCTCCATCTAATCACATTCAAATTAATGCAGCAGCTTAGAAGTTGTGAGGACAAAGTGACTGCTGCCAGCACTAGGAAGCGGTCCTCAAAATGAAAGAGGAAAACAAATGTTTTAATCAAATAAACAAACACAAAAGCAAAAGCGCAGCAATCAGGAATCATTTAAACATAGGCCCTACAAATACCAATAAACCCTGGGGCATCAGTATATTAAAGAATAGAACATAGCTAATACTCTTATGAGGATTCTGAAGTCACCAAGGAAATGCTTAATTATCTCCTATAAAATTCTACTGAGAGGCCAAAAAATGAATAATTTTTTGAAGGACTGACTTTACTATTTCTGTCAATAAGCCTGCATTTTTCAGTCAGCTACTTTTCAAACCCTGGGTCTGACATGCTTCTTTCCCATTCACTCCCATCTCCCATGAGCACATCACTTTGATGCTTCCTCAGCCAAATGTGTCCTAGCTCTTTACAATCACTTTGGAAAACTGACTTACCATAACTACTCAAGCTCGAACACATGCGTGTCCAGTGACCTGACAATCTCACTCCTAAGTGTGTACCCAAACGAAACGCACACATCTGTTCGCCAACATAAGGTACTAGAATGTTCATCATAATTCTATCTGTAATAGCCCAAACTGGAAATTATCAAATGCCCATCAAAAACAGAACGAGTAAATGGACTGTGGTATGTTCACATAATGGAATACTATACAGCAACAAGACTGAACTGTCTACAAGTACATAGCAGTATGGATGAATGTCACAAAGGTACTATTGAGAAAAAAAGCCAGAAATATATGATTTCATTTATAAAATGTCCAGAAACAGACAAAAGAAATCTATGTTTTTAATAACCGAGACAGTTACTTTTAGAGTAAGGCTTATGACCAGGACGACACCCAAGAGAGGTCATGTTTTGTTTCTTGATCCGGGTGCAGGTTGCATAGGTGTGTTCAGTTTGTAAAAATACATTGAGCTGTATATCCTATGATATAGCACTTTTCTGTATGTATATAATAATTTATCTTAAAATATCTAGCTTTCAATATTAAATAATATTTTCTATGTCTTTGTCCATACTTTCACTATCTGTTATTTGTACCTTGAGTTTGGCACTTCATCAAATATTACCCTGTGATATCTCATACTGTCATTTAATTTTTGTTGTGGATGTCTTCTCTCTCTCTCTTTTTTAACCTGCATCGGGTCTTAGTTGCGGCGTGTGGGATCTTCATTGAGGCATGCAGGATCTTTCGTTGCGGCGTGCAGGCTCTTCCTTGCAGTGCGTGGGCTTCTCTCTAGTTGTGGTGCGTGGGTTTTCTCTCTCTAGTTGTAGTGGCGCATGGGCTTCTCTCTAGTTGTGGCGTGCAGGTTTTCTCTCTAGTTGTAGCGGGACGTGGGCTTCTCTCTAGTTGTGGTGCATAAGTTTTCTCTCTCTAGTTGTGGTGTGCAGGCTCCAGAGCACGTGGGCTCTGTAGTTTGTGGCACCCAGGCTCTCACTGAGGCACGCAAACTCAGTAGTTGTGGTGCATGGGCTTAGTGGCCCCACGGCATGTGAGATCTTAGTTCCCTGATCAGGGATCAAACCCACGTCCCCTACACTGGAAGGCAGATTCTTTACCATTGGACCACCAGGGAAGTCCCCAGATGTCTTCTCTTTTTTAATTAAGGTACAATTTATATACAATAAAATACATGGACTGTAAACGTTCAGTTCAACGAATTTTTACAATTGTATACAGCCATATAACCATCAATACCATGATACAGCACATTCCATTACCTCTGAAAGTTCCCTACCACCTTTATAGGCAATCTCCTCTCCCCCCACACAGAAAACAACTCTCGTAATTTTTATAACCAGAGATAAGTTTTGCTTGTACTTGGTGTTAACATACATACCTTTCTGATAATCAGTTTACATGTTCAGGAGAATGTAAAGGAGACTTCAGAGTAGAACTAAGGGGCGGTGTGCGAAGACCGTGCCGACGCATCTCTTGGATTGCTCGTTCTCTGTCAATAAAGACAAAATAAGAGATTATACCAAAAAGTGGTAAACAAATAAAAGGTCCTGTTATTGTTTTAGTTAAGTAATTTCTAATCAATTGATTAATTAGTATTTCAACTAAATTTAAATCCTTTATAGGGACTTCCCGGGTGGCACAGTGGTTAAGAATCCACCTGCCAATGCAGGGGACACAGGTTTGAGCCCTGGTCCAGGAAGATCCCACATGCTGCGGAGCAACTAAGCCTGTGAGCTACAACTACTGAGCCCACGTGCCACAACTACTGAAGTCCGCGCGCCTAGAGCCCGTGCTCCACAAGAGAAGCCACCGCATTGAGAAGCCTGCACACCTCAACAAAGAGTAGCCCCTGCTCGCCACCGCAACTAGAGAAAGCCCACGCAGCAACAAAGACCCAACGCAGCCATAAACAAACAAGCAAACAAATAAATAAACCCTATGTCTTTATATCATTTTTAAGTTGAGGATAAAAGATGTCAATTAAAGGAATATGTACTTTAAGAGATTGTTCAAAGGCCCTCTGAATATAGATTTTCAAAGTTGGTTGGTTCCCTTCTCTGACCCTACCTTTCCCACCTCTTCTTGCACATAAATCTAGTCCTCTTCCTTCTTCCTGTCCCAAAACGCCCAAATGTTAGAAGTAAAATAATTTACTTTCTGTTATGTCTGGGTCTGCCCCACAAAGCATGATGACTGTGTTGCCACCTCTACTGTGGGCTATTCAGTTCCTGGCCCAGACTTTCTGGCTTGAGCTCTTCAGTACCTAGGATTTCTACCTAGGTGGGTGCTTCACAAACTTTTTTCATTATAATCCCCTAAAAAAACTTTTTTAGATGCCCCTCCCCAAATTATTCCCCCTCCGTCCAATTTTAATACATCAGATTTTAATACACAGATACACTGTTAATATACTGTGGCCCTTCGGAGGGCCGTAAATCACTGTAGTACCTAAGGTTTCTTTGCCATTCCCTCTTCCCCAAGAATCCATATTGTTCCCTGCAGTGACAATACTGCCTCTTTAAAAATGCATGATCTAGTTGCATGGTAAAGAGAAGGAAAGACATGGTCATGTGGGTCAAGGTTTCCTTGGGGACCAGGGGCAAGGAAAAAGGAGAAGAATTAAGGGAGTCTATAACCCTAGGCAACAGAGAGCTTGATTTAGGACCCTTGAATTGAAGAGAATTTCAGTTGTCATTAATAAATGAAAATCACTACACATATACAGTTTAGTACATTCAGAAAATAGATCTTCTAAATTACAAGAAATTAACAACACTGCTTTCATGACACTGATGCAACCTCAGGCTTCATTTCTCTTTGAAATCACAAATATTGATTTCCTAGCAAATTCCATCTATAATCCAAATTGCACATCACTTAAAAGTTTTGAAGCAAATGGTTAAGAATAAGATTAGAGAACTCAAAATATTGACCTAAATAAGCAATCTGACCACTATTTGAGAATGAAATCTTAGGAATGCTGATGCCTACGGTATTAATACAGTAGGAAAGAATAATGGAAGAAAAGTAAATTGACAAATTGATTCACAAATTAGACTTGGATTTTAACTGTTAAAGCAGGTCTCATTCCTGTTCCTAACACTTGGAGATTAAAATTTTCAACAAAATAAAGCAAATGAACTGAAATATAAGTGACTATGAATATTCCTAAGCTGTAGGGAATATATTGAAAAGATTAAGAGCACAGGCTTTAAAATTAGACAAACCTGTTTGGATTTTAGTCTTGGCTCTGCTATTTACTATTTGCGTGACCTTGGTTTCTAATAATAATATAGGCACAATAATAGTTAATAGGATTAATCAGATACATACATAGTATCTGGCATATATTTGTTAAGTGCCCTTAAGATCATCAGCATCATCGCTTTTACGATGATTTGTATTTGGAATTTCCTATTGGACCATAATGTTTTGGGCTCTTGTAGAATCCTTAACTAGCTTGCTGATTCCCTAACTATATCCTTTGAAATAATGCCCTAATTTTGCCCTGAGGAATGCTACAGCAAACATTTATACAATACTTGCTACTTTATTGTGGGGATATTATCTTCTACAACACTCGCTGCCTTTTTAGGAAGAATTACCAAAGAAATTTATTTTACATATTAATGCTAAGAAAAGTTTGCTATTTGTAAGCCATATTAAATCCTTCTGGTGGGCTTCCCTGGTGGCGCAGTGGTTGCGCGTCCGCCTGCCGATGCAGGGGAACCGGGTTCGCGCCCCGGTCTGGGAGGATCCCACATGCCGCGGAGCAGCTGGGCCCGTGAGCCGTGGCCGCTGAGCCTGCGCGTCCGGAGCCTGTGCTCCGCAACGGGAGAGGCCACAGCAGTGAGAGGCCCGCGTACCACAAAAAAACAAAAAAAAACAAAACAAAACAAACAAAAAAAAATCCTTCTGGAATAGAATAGGGAATAAATAAAAACGCTGTTCAACGCTAAAAATATATTCTTACCGTTCATATCTTTCAGTTGAAATCTGCCTTTTCAGAACATCAAGATCTGTTTGTAATTGTGCCATTTTAGCCCGAAGCATGGTGTTTTCCCGGCTTTGACTATTTCTTAAAAACAAATTTAGAAAATCAAATAAATAATAAATATTCTGTTTTATAGCAACAAGTGCTATGGATTTTTGTTTTGTTATTAATAAATACAAATGGAGGTGACATATAAGGATGAAAAAAAGAGAAGACTTTTCAACAATAATTCCATAAATGTCTGGAGCTTCTATCACAAAGTTTTCTTTTTCATTCATCTCATTTATTTAATGAACATTTACTGAGCTTCTAGTATGTGCTAGGCACTGCAGCAATGCTGGAGATACAAATGTGAGAAGACATGAATTGTAACATCAAAAAGTAAAGTATCTTTATTGACTCTTTCTTGACTCCTACCTCAGAAAGAGATATATTTCTAATTCCTTTTAAAAGTTAATTATTCCACTCATACTATCTACTCTGTGTTTCCTCCCTTCTTCCAAAAACATGTCCAAACTTCTCCATTATCAATCTCCTAAAAGGTAATCAATATCCTTATGAGGGTCAAATTTCATGGCCTTTTCTAAGTCTTTTTCCTAATCCACAGCATGAAACACAGCCAACTCCCCATTCTGAAATGCTCTCCCCTTCGCTGACTTCTCTCTTCATTTCTCAAATTTAGGTATTTTTCTAAAGTCCACTCGTTCACTTCCACGGGTACCACCTCTGTGGAGAACATATACAAATTACACCCCCAAACATGATGTCTCTTCTGAGCTAAACCCCCTGAGTTTCCCAAAGCAGCGGCCATGTAATCAAAATACTTTGCTTTGCACTCCCACCTCCCAGTCCCCCAACACTTCGAAAAAAAATTTTTTTTGGTTCCTCCACTATTTTTCTATCATTTGTTTTATGCAACAAATCTATAAAAAACTATTCATATTGAAAAATTATTTGTGACAAGCTATTTTCCTCACATAAGTTGATTCATGACGCTTACAATTTGCTTTCTGAAAGGGTTAACTTCTCTTTAAGTAACTGAATTTCTGTATCCTTCTCGTGGGAGGTTAAATGGGAATGAAATTCTTTATCTCTATTTGTAGCCAACAATGATTCAAGGTTTTTAATCGTATGTCTTTCACTTGACAGTTGTTTTTTTAACAGCTCTGATTCTGATTTTACATTTTCTAATTCCTCTGCAACCTGCAAGAAAAACAAAGCAAGATTACTTCAGTATAATTTCAGACTTACTCTGAAAAATTATCTGCAGAGCTATACACACATCAGTTGCTTCATTTTGGGTACTGATTAAAGATTCTGTAATACTTTTCACATATAAGAAAAACACCTTATTTTCAAAATAATCTTTGCTATTTTTAGCAAAGACCTATCCCAACCCTCAAATAGTTTTCTTTCATGTTATCTTGTCAAGAGAGGGTAATTAACATAAAATCCTAAAATGTGGCCACCCTATCAGTAAGGAGGGCCTTCTGATTTATTAAATATGTATATTCTGATTACATAGTCAAACCAGTCTTGAAGCTTCTCAGTACCTGAAAATAAAGTTACTACTAAATGAGTGAAAACTGGAAACACCCATGTTTAAAAACACACATTGGGTTGTTTAAAGTAATGCTTCAGTTTGGGAATGGGACGTTCCAGTTAACTCGACTTTTAAAATTAAGTAAGATTTTTATCAGGAAAAATATTCCACTTAGAAAGGAATGAACTGCTCAATTCTTCATATAAGTCTTAGTTTTAAACAGAGAATGTATCGGGATATGTTCCTATTCTATAATTAGAAGACTTGTATTCTCCTAAATACCCATCTGCTTCAAAACAGCACCTAATTTTATCATCATGTTTGCCAAAGAAACCTCGACAAAGAATGTAGTAGTCAAATTAAGAGTAGGGCTGAATAAAACAATACGCTACTGGGACTTCCTGGTGGCACAGTGGTTAAGAATCCGCCTGCCAATGTAGGGGACACGGGTTCGAGCCCTGGTCTGGGAAGACCCCACATGCCGCAGAGCAACTAAGCCCATGCGCCACGACTACTGAGCCTGCGCTCTAGAGCCCATGAGCCACAACTACGGAAGCCCACGTGCCACAGCTACTGAAGCCTATGCGCCTAGAGCCCGTGCTCTGCAACAAGAGAAGCCACTGCAATGAGAAGCCCATGCACCACAACGAAGAGTAGCCCCTGTTTGCCGCAACTAGAGAAAGCCCGCGTGCAGCAATGAAGACCCAATACAGCCAAAAATAAATAAATAAAATAAATAAATTTATATATAAAAAAACAATATGCTACAATATTATCTTTTAAGTTCTTACCCTCTCAAATTCAAGGTTTTTGGAATTCAATTGCTGGGTCATAATATCTTTGCCCGAATCAAGCTTAATGCAAAGTTCTCTAAGAGATGACACATCATTTAATACTGCTGCTTTTTCATCTTCTTGGTGTCTCAGCTCTTCTTCTAATCTAGATATGGCTTTTGCCATCGATGAGATCTGAGATTCATAAGCATGATGTGCATTTATGTGCTGAAAATAAGAAAACAGGTACAAAGTTAAAGTAACCCAGTAATATTAAAGGTTTGAATCTGTGTAGCTACAATGTCACTTTATATAACTATAAAAGCCAATTTTTGAAATTTTAAAAATTTTGCAATTTTAAGATACTCTCAGGAAGTTGTCTGCTAAAGATGGCCTATTTAATGCTTAAAAAAATAAACTGTGTTTAATTATTAATCATGGTAACTAAGTACCTCATGTATATATTTGGAAGATGTAAAGATGAAAATTACTGCTTTAGGGTTGTGAACATGAGAGATCTTTGAAGTCATATTAAATTTTTCCTTTATAAACTCTGTTATAATAATGCTTTTTAAAGTAACATGTATACTTATCACTCCTCAATTGCCTTTAAATTCTGAATTTCAAAAACGGAGTTTGCTTTAAAACTATATACCTAAACTCATATTTAAATTTAATTTAACCTAATTAATTTAATTTAACCTTAATTTAACTTTATAAGATTTTAATAACTGAAATAATGAGCAAAATTTGAAATACTGATAAACACTTCTTTCCTAAAGTAATATACATTAAAAAAAGAATTAATTAATTTATTTATTTTTGGTTGCGTTGGGTCTTCGTTGCTGCACACAGGCTTTCTCTAGTTGTGGTGAGCGGGGGCTACTCTTCGTTGCGGTGCGCGGGCTTCTCGTTGCAGTGGCTTCTCTTGTTGCGGAGCACGGGCTCTAGGCGTGCGGGCTTCAGTAGTTGCAGTGCACGGGCTTCAGTAGTTGCAGTGCACAGGCTTCAGTAGTTGTGGCGCGCAGGCTTCAGTAGTTGTGGCTCATGGCTCTAGTGCTCAGGCTCAGTAGTTGTGGTGCACGGGCTTCATTGCTCCGTGGCACGTGGGATCTTCCTGGACCAGGGCTCAAACCCATGTCCCCTTCACTGGCAGGCAGATTCTTAACCACTGCGCCACCAGGGAAGTCCCGAGTAATGCACATTTAAAATTTTTCACAATTTAAAATGTGAGTGATAAATACAAACAGATATAAACTCTACTTCTAGAATTTAGGAAGAATTCCACATTTGAAAATTAAATTATTAAACAAGCTTTACTAAAATGAATCAACATTAAAAATCTAACACACTGCTTTGAAGATTTAATAAATTTCCACAATTGCAGAAAAGCACTTGGATTTTACAAATATTAAAGAATTAATCAAAATTCCCCCTAAGAAATATAAATATGTAAGTCAATTTTATATACCACATAAAAACATGAACAATGACAAAGAACAAAAGAACTAAAGAATATTTCTCCTGAGAACTATTTTGAAGGTTGAAAAACATTCCTTTAGTTATTATACTCTTAACAGAAAAACTTACAGAAATAGTGTATTCGTTTCCTAGGACTGCTGTAACAAATTACTGCAAATTGCTGGGTGGCTTAAAACAACAGAAATTTATTCCCTCACAGTTCTGGAGGTTACAAGTCTGAAATTTAGATGCTGGCAGAATTGGCTTCTTCTGGAGGTTCTGAGGGAGAATCTGTTCCATGCCTCTCTCCAAACTTCTGGTGATTGCTGGCAATCCTTGGTGTTCCTTGCCTTGTAGACACATAACTCCAATCTCTGCCTTCATCTTCACTTGACATTCTCCTTGTGTCTTCTGTGTCCAGATTTCTCTTATCTCATAAGGATACCAAATATTGGGTTATGGCCTGCCCTAGTCCAGTATGACCTCATCTTAAATTGATTACACCTGCAAAGGTCCTATTTCCAAAAAGGTCACATTCACAGGTTCTGGTGGTTAGCATTTCAATATATTTGGGGGGGGCATAATTCTATCAACTCTCTGGCTCCCCCAAATTCACGTCCTTCCCATGTGCAAAATATATTCATTGTATCCCAACATTCTGGCATCAACTCTAAGTCCAAAATCTTATCTAAATCAGAATGGGTAAGACTCTGGGTATGGTCCTTCCTGGGGCAAAATTCCTCTCCTTCCACGGACCTGTGATACTAGAAAACAAGTTACCTCCCTCTGAAATAAAATGGTGGAAAAGGCATAAAATGGTCCCATTCTGAAAGGGAGAAAATAGAAGGAATAAAGGAGTTACTAGTCCAAAGTAAGCTTGCAGCCAAGTAGGGCAAATTCCATTCGATTTCAAGGCCTAAAAATAATTATCTGTGTCTTGATACTCTGTCCTCTGGACCTGCTAGGGCAGCCCCACCTTCTCAGCCCTCAGGTATAGCCCCATCTCTTGGCTCACAGTGGCAGTGGCGCTGCCTTCTGGAATCAAGGAAGAAATAGCCCAGTCCCCTGGGCCTATGGTAGCGTAGCAGGTCCACCAGCTTTTGAGCTGCCCTTGGCAGCCCTGCTGATCTCTGAGCCACCTTCATTCTTCCCTTTTCTTGAAGGAGAACATATGTTCATAACTCTAGTGGCCTGTTTTCTGCTAGTAGGATCTAAGACGTCTTTCCTTGTATCCTGTTTCTGTCCCTTTCAGCCCAAGCTGGCAGTGTTTCTGCTGAGGTGATTGGTTGGATCTATGAGTCACTCGCCTACTCTCTTTGCCTAGTCACACTCTCGGCCCTGCCTCCAGAACACACTATCTGGATAGGCTAAGACTTTTCCAAATCATCAAGTCCCAGCTCTTTTTTTGCTTAGCAATTCCTTCTTCAATCTATCTCTTTCCTTCACATCTTACTATAAGCAGCAAGGAGAAACCAGGTTGCACCTTTCATACTCTGCTTGGAAATTTCCTCAGCTAAATATCCAAGTTCATAACTTATAAGTTCTACTTTCCTAAGAGTATACCGTAATTCAGTCAAGTCCTCTGCCATTTTATAATAAGAATTACCTTTTCTCAGTGTCCAATAACATGTTCCTCAATTCCACCTGAGACCTCACCAGAAGAAACATTCTTATTTCTGGACAAATTCCATTCATGACGATTTATGTATTTTGTAAATAATAGAAGTTTTCTCTACAGCTTTCCTCTTTTTTTCTGAGCTCAGAAAAACTTTTTCAGAATTGCCTTTAACATCCATCTTTCTACCTACAAACTTTTCAAGGTAGTCTAGACTTTTCTATCAGGCACCTCAAAACTCTTCCAGCCTGTACCCATTACAAAACTCTTCCAGCCTGTACCCATTACTCTTCCAGCCTGTACCCAATTCCAAAGACCCTTTTTAGGTTTGTTACAAAAGCATCCCACTTCCTGTTACCAAAATCTGTACTAGTTTCTTAACGCTGCCATAACAAATTACCAGAAACTAGATAGCTTAAAACAATAGAAATGTATTCCCTCTCAGTTCTGGAGGCCACAACCAGATGTCAGCAGGATCGGTTCCTTCTGGAGGTTCTGAGCGAGAATCTTTTTCACAACTCTCTCCCAGCTCAAGTGATTGCTGGCAATCCTTGGGGTTCCTGGCCTTGGTAGACACATCATTTCAATCTCTGCCTCTATCCTCATATGGCATTCTCCCCTGTGTCTTCTGTGTCTGAATCTCCCTTATTTTACAAGGACACCAGTTATCAGATTAGGGTCCATCCTACCCAGTGTCACCTCATTTTAACCTTTAAAAAAAATATTTATTTATTTATCTTTAGCTGCATTGGGTCTTCATTGCTCTGCGTGGACTTTTCTCCAGTTGCAGCGAGCGGGGGCTACTCTTCGTTACGGTGCACAGGCTTCTCATTGCGGTGGCTTCTCTTGTTGCAGAGCACGGGCTCTAGGCGCACAGGCTTCAGTAGTTGTGGCTCGTGGGCTCTAGAGCGCAGCCTCAGTTGTTGTAGCGCACGGGCTTAGTTGCTCCGTGGCATGTGGGATCTTCCCGGACCGGGGCACGAACCCGCGTCCCCTGCACCGGCAGGGGGATTCTCAACCACTGCACTACCAGGGAAGCCCACATCATTTTAACTTGATTAAATCTGCAAAGATGCTATTTCCAAATAAGGTCACATTCACAGGTACTGGGAGCTAGGACCTAAATATATTTTGGGGGGGAGGGGTGCATAATTCTACACACTACAGATAATCAATACTTTCTTCTAAAAAATAAAGACCGGGGCTTCCCTGGTGGCGCAGTGGTTGAGAGTCTGCCTGCCGATGCAGGGGACACGGGTTCGTGCCCCGGTCCGGGAAGACCCCACATGCCACGGAGCGGCTGGGCCCGTGAGCCATGGCCGCGGAGCCTGTGCTCCACAATGGGAGAGGCCACAACAGTGAGAGGCCCGCGTACCAAAAAAAAAAAAAGACGGACTACAATACTATACCAACAAAACAAAACGAAAGTAGAACTAATAGCCAACTGTTCCTTATCAATCTAACTTATTTAGGGTCCCTATATTTTAACTAAACTCAAAATTTTATTAAGAGACTTTTATTAGACTGTCTTTATGACAAAAGCTTATTTAAATCCACATGCAAAAGTTGGAACCTTACCTTATATCATGTATAAAAATTAACTCAAAATGGATCAAAGACCTCAACATAAGAGCTAAAACTATAAAACGCATAGAAAAAAACAGGGGAAAAGCTTCATTATGTTGGATTTAGCAACGATTTCTTAGATATGACACCAAAAATACAGGCAAGAAAAAAAAAATAGATAAATTGGACTTCATCAAAATTTAAAACTCTTGTGCATCAAAGGATAAAACTGAGTGACAAGGTAAGCCATGAGATGGGAGAAAATATTCACAAATCACATACCTAATAAGGGACTGAAATCCAGAATATACAAACAATTCCTACAACTCAACAACAACAGAAAACAACCTGATTAAAAACTAGGCAAAGGATTTGAATAGATATTTCTCCAAAGAAAATATACAAATGGCCAATAAACACACAAAATATGCTCAACATCACTAATCATTAAGAAAATACAAGTCAAAACCAAAATGAAATACCACTTCACGCCCATTGGGATGGCCATTATTAAAACAAAAAAACAAAACAAAATACCCCAGAAAATAACAAGTGTTGGTGAAGATGTGGAGAAACTGGAAGCCTAACATTGCAGGTGGGAATGTAAAATGGTGCAGCCCCTGTGAAAAACTGTATGGTGGTTATTCAAAAAATTAAACATAAAATTACAATATGATCCAGTAATTCCATGTCTGGGTATACCCTAAAGAACTGAAAATAAAGACTCAAATAGATATTGTACATCCATGTTCATAGCAGCATTATTTTCAATAGCCAAAGATGGAAACAAACCAAATGTTCATTGACAGATGAATGTTTAGAATGCGGTATATGCATACAATGGGATATTATTCAGCCTTAAAAAGGAATGAAATTCTGACACATGCTACAACATGGGTGAACCCTGAGATTTAAGTGAATCTTAGGCCTAAGTAAAATAATTCAGTCACAAAAAGACAAATATTGTATGACTCCACTTATAAGAGGGACATGGAGTAGTCAAATTCATAGACAGAGAAAGTAGAATGGTGGCTGTCAGTGGCTGGGGGAGGGGAGTATGGGGAGCTAGTTAGTATTTAATGGGTACAGAGTTTTAACTGGGGAAGATGAAAAAGTTCTGGAGAAGGATGGTGGTGATAGTTGCACAACAATATGCATGTACTAATTGCCACTGTATACTTAAAAATGGTTAAAATGGTAAATTCGATATTATGTATATTTTACTTACAATATAAAAGTAATGGGGCTCTCCTAAGCAAATTATCAGAATTAATGACAGATTACCATTGAACTTGATTTTTACCAATGCTTAAACCTCACTTCAATAAAGTGCCTTTGAATGTTTTCTGTTTTACTAAATTCTGTCTGTGCAAGACAAATGAATATATTACCTCCTGAATTTCTTTTTCTAGTAGCTCCACTCTTTCTCGAAGGTGTCTCCTCTCTGTGTCAATAGAAAGAAGTTCCAGTCGAACTGAGCTGCTTTCTCCCTCAGCTTGATGGGCTTTGACCTCCCAGTCTTCAGCACGGTCATGAAGCATCTGAAATCTATCTAACAAATCTTGATTTTCTCTTTCCTGGTTTAACCACAATTAAATTGTTTCTAAATTAGTCATCATTACTCACTGGAATACCCATGTCATAAACATATACACACATTGGGATTTTTGTTTTAATTTAGGAAGCATAAGCTATCTGTGCAGACACTATACTAAGTAAGATCTGTACAAAAATATACAAAGACAGTAGGCAAGATCTCCACTTTCATATGTTAATATCTAATAGAGGAGACAGAATAAAGAAACATGAAAAAGTTAAAAAAAAAAAATCAGTCTTAAATCCAACCTAAACAATGTTTTTTCACCTTAGCAGCCATTAAGCTCTCCCATCGTGACACTTCAGTTATGTAATTATGAACTCTACTCTTCATTTCTTCTTTTTCTTGCACTGCTGCTTCTAATTCCAATGAAATTTGCTATAAATCAGAAAATTGAAGACAAATCTAAAATGAATGTAGCACCTAATGAGTTCTATTTATGTTCAAATAGCTCTTTCTGAATTTGGGGAATAAGGGAGAGTAGGAAAAAAGGAAAACTGTTCCTGACTGTTATTTTCACATGTTTTTCTTGACTGATCTTGACTTTTTAACCAAATATTACCATATATCTCCCACAATATATGTGACCACATATCTGGTATTTAAACCAGGGTCTAGCTATGCTCAGGGGTTGACATTTTAAAAAATTTATATATCAGCAATATGCTCTATAATGAATAATTTTTTTAAATAAAATATTTAAAATAAGAAAATCATTGGTTTTCTTGGTATAATCCTTTAATAAACTAGCACAAACAAAACCAATACCTTTTAGTATTTGCCATTCTAAAATATTCATTAATTAACTTACAGGCATATCTCTAAGCCACTGGAAGTAAGTATGAATAATTAAAATCTATCATGGGTCTTTAAAACACAGCAACTTTGCCCTAGGAGTGATGCTGAGGTCCTCACCCAGTAGGGTAACACTGATTTCTGCCATAGAGAACACCATGCTCCCAGCTTCAGTATTCCTTGCAACAAAGATCACAATGGTGAGGGGACTACAGTTGTACCCATTAGACACCCTGTAATATACTGCAGCATTCTAAACCACATTTTAAAATACCCTTATAAACACTATTCTCCTTAAAGAATTATTTCTTTTGTTGTTGATATTTATATAATTAAAATTTAGAAAGCATATTTAGTGCTTTAAAATTTAGCAAACAATGAATATATTGTATAACTGTATGCTATAAAACTATCAAAGTTTATGCATTGTGCTCATACCTGGTTTTCTCTTGCCACTGTAGCCAGATCATCCTGTAATCTTCTGTTTTCCTTAAAAGACATTTCTTTAGATCTTCCTACTTCATCAAGTTCCTTGTGAGCTGCATCAAGCTGGCGCCGGAGGCTGCTTATCTCACGGTCCTGATTAATCAATGTTTCCTTTAGGTGGCTGTTACATGGGTGGTGTAGCAATAATAAAGAAAGCTTTTTGGAAAATTTAGTTCATTTAAAAGAAAACTGTTGTACTCTGATTTAAGTATACTAGGAATGCAAGAAATTACAACTACTCAACCTATGGACTGGGAGAAAATATTTGTAAATGATGCAACCAACAAGGGTGTATACCAACAGCTCACACAACTCAATAACAAAAAAACAAACAACCCAAGCAAAAACTGGACAAAAGACCTAAATGGACATTTTTCCAAAGAAGAAATGCAGATGGCCAATAGGCACATGAAAAGATGCTCAACATTGTTAATTATCAGAGAAATGCAAATCAAAACTACAGTGAGGTACCACCTCACACCAGTCAGGATGGCAAACATTAAAAAGTCTACAAATAACAAATGCTGGAGAGGGTGTGGAGAAAAGGGAACCCTCCTACACTGTTGGTGGGAATGTAAATTGATACAGCCACTATGGAGAACAGTATGGAGGTTCCTTAAAAAACTAAAAAGAGAGTTATCATATGATCCAGCATTCCCACTCCTGGGCCTATACCCAGACAAAACTATAATTTGAAAAGATACACACACCCCTATGTTCATAGCAGCATTATTTACAATAGCCAAGACATGGAAGCAACCTAAATGTCCACTGACAGTGAAATCTATAAAGAAGATGTGGTACATATATACAATGGAATAGTACTCAGCCATTAAAAAGAATGAAATAAAGCCACTTGCAGCAACATGGAGGGACCTAGAGATTATCATACTAAACGAATAAGTCAGAAAAAGAAAGACAAATACCATATGGTACCACTTATATGTGGAATCTAAAATATGACACAAATGAACATATCGAAGAAACAGAAACAGACTCACAGACAGATTGTGGTTGCCAACGGGGAGGGGGCTGGAGGAGGGAAGGATTGGGAGTTTGGGATTAGCAGATGCAAACTAGTATTATAGAATGGATAAACAACAAGTCCTACTATATAACACAGGGAACTATATTCAATACGCTATAATAAACCATAATGGGAGACTTCCCTGGTGGTGCAGTGGTTAAGAATGTGCCTGCCAATGCAGGGGACACAGGTTCAATCCCTGGTCCGGGAAGATCCCACATGCCTCGGAACAACTACGCTCGTGCCCCACAACTACTGAGCCTGCACTCTAGAGCCCGCAAGCCACAACTACTGAAGCCCGCATGCCCTAGAGCCCACGCACTGCAACTACTGAAGCCTGTGCACCTAGAGCCTGTGCTCCGCAACAACAGAAGCCACCACAACGAGAAGCCTGCGCACTGCCAACGAAGAGTAGCCCCCGCTCACCGCAACTAGAGAAAGCCCGTGCGCAGCAACAAAGACCCAATGCAGCCAAAAAAACATAAAAAAACATAATGGAAAAGAATAGGATAAAGAATATATATATATAACTGAATCACTTTGCTGTATAGCAGAAATTAACACATTATAAATCAACCATACTCCAATAAAATTTAAAAAAAGAAATTACAACTACTGCATTAAGATACTGATTAATTAGGTGAAGTAGATATTTTAGATCTCTACCAATCATTATGTGCAAATAAAGTCATAAAATAAATTTATTATTCCAAAAGTCAAGTAAAAACAGAAGACTTTCAAGTGTTAGGAGCAGAACATAAACAATTCAAGTGGCAAACACTTATTTAATGTTTAAGTCCCCACTATTATATAATATGTAAGGGTGCATAAAATAAATACAATTAGTGACTTTTGTCTTGAAGTAGAGACCAGACATAAAAGGTAAAGTCTTGTAACATTGTTCAAAAAGGTTTAGATGTGGAATAAATTCAACACTGGCTACTAGGGTAATCTAGGTTTTAATGATTAGGGCCTGCACAGGGTAATTACAGTAGAAATAAGGAGCAAGTAGGTATGTAAAAGAATAATTAATAAGACATAATTATTTAGATGTGGATGACAGAGGAGGGAAGAAAGTTAAAGAGGATAACATTTCCATGCAGGAGACTGAAAAAATAACTGCTACTGGTAAAAATAGGAAAATTGAAAAAGAAATTTTCCTATTGCCAGATTGCTATTCAAATAGATAAAGCTGCATTCACTGAAAATTTCTAAAAAAACTGGATGCCGTTCCATTGATTACTTACTTCATAGAAGATTCATACTCTGAGACTGTTATCTTCATCTGAGTAATAGCTTTTTCCTAAAGAAATTATAAAAATATGTAAGATTCTAAACCATTCATATAGAAATGTCTTCATTTGAATTGATACAATGTGACATTTATATAGTTTAAATCCAATTATATAAATTATGTTATAAAAGAAACCTCCAAGTAAACATCTTTCCATGTACCAATTATATTTCATATATTGGCATATTTCTACCCACTCTAAGAATTTGAATTGTTCCTTGAGTTTGCTATAATCATATATGATAAAACTGTATTCTACACTACCAAATGTAAATTAGATAGCTAGTGGGAAGCTGCCGCATAGCACAGGGAGATCACCTCTGTGCTTTGTGACCACCTAGAGGGGTGGGATAGGGAGGGTGGGAGGGAGGGTGACGCAAGAGGGAAGAGATATGGGAACATATGTATATGTATAACTGATTCACTTTGTTGTGAAGCAGAAACTGACACACCATTGTAAAACAGTTATACTCCAATAAAGATGTTAAAAAAAAAACAAAAAAAACACTGTATTCTAGAAATAGAACTTTTAAAGATTCAAATTATTGGTATAAAATGAAATTTAAACACATTAGAAGATACGGCCTTGGGTCTTAGGAACTTGTACACAGGCAATAAGAACTGCATATCTAAAACAGAGAATAAAATAAGCTTTTCTGTTCAGATGCTGGATAACATTACTTAACAGTCACACACTTTATTAGCTAGGTTTTCATGCAAGTTTGCAATCTTTTCTGTCTTCTCATCTACAGTCTCCTGAAGAATGTCTTTTTCTTTATCAATAACACCAATGGTCTTTTTCATTACATGAGCCTCTTCATTCTGTGAAGTCATCTTGAAGTGTAGTTTATCTATAAATGAAAAAGAAATGTTTGTTAGACAAAGTAAATTAGGATTCGCAAAAATAAAATTTAAGAATACTTACCTATTTTTTCCTCCAGTATTTTAACTTGTGCGTGTGCTGATTCAAGTTCACTTCTTTTCATGGAAAGTTGGTGCTGATAGTCCTCAAGTGACCGCTGTAGCTGCTCATTTACTAGCCTAAAGAGTCAGTGGACAAAAACAAATGGTATTCTTTATCTCTGGTAGAAATAATTTTTTTAAATGAAAGATCTTAAAAAATATTTTCCTTATTTTTCTTTTCTTTTATTCCTTATTTTAAAGCTCTTCTAGTATAATCAATGGCATTATACTATATATATTATTCCTTTCTTCAAAACTGTTCCATCTTCCTCAAAATAATATGGTATAAAAATCAAATTAATTGTATACTTTCTTTCTAGAGGCTTCCTAGTAGTTTTAAAGTTTTTCTCAGTTTCCTAATATCAACCCTCTTTCTCTTAAAATCTATTTCCAATAGTCAAGGCAAAGGAAAAGTCTTGTTTTTAAAGAATGGCCCAGCACTTCAACATCCTGGCCATCCTGACCAGCAAGCTTTTAATTCTGCTTCCCATTCTGACTTTTTTTGATAGGTAGTCAACGGGAGGTCATAGTAAACAGGGAAATAGGTATTTACTGTAGTGCAGTGAGGATTTAAGACTAAAGATTGGTTTCAGGGAGCAAAAAAAAAAGGACATACAGCAAAAATAAAGACAATTTCAGATGAATCCCTTACTGATCAGTAAGATTAATTTTTTTTCAGAAGTAGCAAGAATTTGCTCTCATGGCATCTAGGGTCTTTGGAAGCTTTTAGTCCTGGCCTAGGAATTCTTAGCCTGGCCTCGCTGGAAAAACATGGCTCTCATGTTAGGCTATTTATTGGGGACTTCCACAGGTTCCTTTTAGGGTTTGTTTGAAGATGAGATAGTAGAAGATACTAAAGGTGGCTTAGCTTAGAATTGCCTAATAGGAAGGAGGTTGGATTCTGAAACCACTAGTAAGATGGGACATCTCCCACAGAAATAAAGAAGTTTTACATGCAACACTGAGATATTCTGAAACACAAAAGACATGACCCTGACTGCTCTAATAGCAAGTGAATGATGACCCAGAGGCAGGGAGGGAAGTCAAGGTGAGGCTGACTTCTTTAGAATTGCACAACCAAATAAAACCAAGTCAGAAAGACTCTAGGCTTAAGCAATTTTACTTCATAAAATCATCCGTGAGGTCCAAGTGACTCACTGTATTCAAGCTGCTTGTAAAAGCTACAACTATTACTCTGAGGGATATAACTACAACGGAGTGGAGAAAAAAGAAAGCTAATATTCACTGTACTGATAATTTACAGACATTAGCTCATTTATTCCTAGGACAGTTCCATAATTAGAACCATTATCTCGATATTATAGAAACAACTAATAACTTGTTCAAGATGGCAAAGCTATTAAGGCAAAGAAAATATATAAATCCAGTTTAGTCTACCCTCATATCAATGTTTTTCTACTACAACACATTGCCTACTACGAAGAGCAAACGACATTTTCTATATGGAAGGGAAAATTTCTGCCAGTAAGCTATAAAGAATCCTTTCAAAAATGGAATGGCTCCCAGAGTTCCTAATGGACACCGAGTAGTTGGCAGTGCTTGAAATCCTAAGTAGAAATGTAAAGATTTTTTTACATCTAAGTTCATTAGCAGGGTTAATTCCTAATGAAAGTAGGGTTGATAAATGAAGGCAGGATAACATCTTGATTGATTATACATATAAAGGAGGCCCTTAGTGAGTCTTAAAAATAGCTTTGCCTTTTCATATTCTAGTGTAGGCAGGCAAGGGAATAATAGAGATTCCACACAGACCTCGGTGGTAACTTTCTGACAGAAGGATTGCTGCTAAGATAAAGGTCTTCTTAACGAAAGAACTGAGGTATAAAGTTCATAGGAAAGAATAGCTGAGTGACTATCATATTATTTGTCATCATGGTGTTTGGAAAGGAAAATTTGAGAACCTGTTGAGAACTAAGTTGCTAGGATGAGCTAATTTCTTAGCTTCAAAAGTGCTATAAGCAAAAAGCAAAGGGAAGTGATGACTTCCCACCAGAGACTGAAGAAATAAAACTTAGAATCAAAATTCTAGCTCTCTACTTACCAGCCATGTGGCTGGATAAGACCATCTCTCTGAGTCTCAAATTCCTCAATTTTATTACAGTACATGGATATATACATGCTCCCATCTTAGGGGGCAAAAGTAATTACTTCTCTTCATGATGGAGTATACTTTAAACAAACACAGCATCATAAAGGGTGCTTTATTCATAAGAAGTGTTCAAGTTGTAAAATGGAGCTGAAGCTCCATCTAAGAGGCATAGGTTTGGAATTTTAATGGCTTCTTAGAAGAAAGAGAGATTGATATGGTATCCCTATTTTTTAAAATTAATTAATTTATTTTTGGCTGTGTTGGGTCTCTGTTGCTGTCCACAGGCTTCCTCTAGTTGTGGAGAGTGGGGCTACTCTTCGTTGTGGTGTGCAGGCTTCTCACTGCAGTGGCTTCTCTTGTTGCGGAGCATGGGCTTTAGGCGCAAGGGCTTCAGTAGTTGTGGCTCGCGGGCTCTAGACTGCAGGCTCAGTAGTTGTGGTGCACGGGCTTAGCTGCTCTGCGGCATGTGGGATCTTCCCAGACCAGGGCTTGAACCTGTGTCTCCTGGGTTGGCAAGCGGATTCTTAACCAATGCGCCACCAGGGAAGCCCAGTATCGCTGGGTTTTTTTTGGTATCCCTGTTTTATTTCAGATGTCTCCAAGACTCTATGGTTATGACCCACCACTAACTGAGAAAGTATCATCTCTTGATAACTGAGAGAGGGGGAAAGGGATCAGGACTGGCTTTTCTTTCACATTTTTGCAAAAGGATGATGATTTATATCTGGTGGTCCTAGGCCCCTTGGCTCTTCTAAGTCCAGTTCCATGAGCTCAGCTGTCCTTACTTAGGGCCCTGGCTCCTCTTCCTGTCTTCATAGAAAAAAATGTTAGGCATGCCCAGAAGATAATTCTTAGGCATCCTAAGGAATACATGAGCCTTATCTAAAATGGTTCTCAATTCCCTTAACAAATAAATACTTCTCAAAGGAGACCAGTTATATTTGGTTTTCTGAATATACAAACACACTCTACTATAAAAGCTGATACTTATTGCCATAATAATAACTCTAACTAGAGCTTATGGGCTCTTTCCAGGAAAATCAGCTAATGCATTTATTTGATCCTGGGTAAGTACATAACCCTCTAGTTTTAAAGAAGGTACACAGAATAACTAAAGACTAAGGTGAAATGAAAACAGTCTGACGGTATTTTCAGCTGCAGGAATCTAAATGTTTAGAGCCTCATAGCTAGCAGTGGTAAGGATTAAGGCTATTGTCCTCTGCTGCTGCACCAAGAGACTAGACCAAAGATCCTCTATTTGGACAATGAGAGACTGTGCTTGATATAGAAAAGACTGTTTGGTGGCACTGAAATTTGATGAAAAATGCCTAACTCAGGAAGGGAAAGAGAAAATGGGCCCACCAGGTGGATGAAAAGGAATATATGCTTTATCTATCTGAATATCAGCTTCTTAAATGTCTTCATGTTAAGGGAAACAGAACTTGATGTGATTAAAGGGACAGAAGATCTCTATTAAACATATCAAAAGTTGCATGAGGTTTGGACAAGGTGACTTTATTTCCATACAGTGCTTGGTATTATGTTTGTATTGGGTTCAGCTTTGGATGTGAACTTGACAGCTTGAACTCATGGTTCTAATGTTTACCGATGTATATTGATATGGAGAATGTGACTGACACACCTTCCTCAGAGACAAGTCTGATATTTGTCAGAACAAAAAAAGTTATGGAATCCTGCAATCCCCCCATTATTACCTGTCTCTGTTTACAGACAAACAAAGGTAAAGAGAAAACTCTCCACAACCCATTCCTATAACAAGGTAAAGAGAAAATTCTCCACAACCCATTCCTATAACACAGTGACTGGATTATTCCTAGGTGAGGGAAGTAGCAGGCTGGGTAAGAGAAAAGGGTATTAGTATAGCAGAGAAAAAACACCAAAGGAGCTGCACGGTAGGGGATCCAAGGGAGGGCACTGAAAGCTCTGTCTTATAAGACTGCAAAGGGCATCCTGTGAGGGAAGGAAAGGGGAGTTATAGCTATAGTTTGAAGGAAAAAGCAAGATGGACTAAATGCAGCTCCAATCATCTGGACACAAAACGGAAAAGGGTAGACTAGTAATTCTGGGTGATAGAAATATACCATGGTATTTGTACTTTGGAGTTGAACATAGACATGAACCAGAGCGGGAGAGGCCATTCCATTCAGGTAGCTCTCCTTCATAGTATGTATGTAGTGCCTTGCAAAGAAAAAAAAAAAACGGAAAAAGAAGCTTCTACCTTAGTTCTTCCTAAACAGACAAACAGCCAGCTCTTGGTCTTATTACATAATTTGTTTTGATTTTGTGTAACAAATGTTTCCTAAATCTGGCCACTGTTCTCCAAGTTCATTGCCACTGTTTCACTCCAGACACATTGTCTCCATTGTCTGCCATCAGTCTCTTAAGACTCCAAATTCACCTTCCCTATTTTTGTGAGAGTTCACTTCCTAAGAGGCATGGTAGGAAGTCACCCCCTTGGTTAAACACTTGTTTGTTCTCCATGTTTATAAGATAAAATCCAGACACTCTTGGTCATCATACCAAGTTCTTTATTACCTGACTTCAACCTGTAGATAGAGCCTACTTGGGCCATACTGACTTTTTTTACCATTTTTCAGACACATCACCTTTTAGACTCTGTATATAAATATTCTGATTTTACATTTCTCTGAAAGAAGAACGAGAAGAACAATGACATAGGTAGCAAAAAATTCTGTAATTTCCAGCAATTCTACACTAAGGAGTACAAATAATCTGAAGTACAGGCATACCTTGGAGATGTTGTGGGTTTGGTTCCAGACCACCACAGTAAAGAAAATATGGCAATAAGGTGAATCATGTGGATTATTTGGTCTCCCAGGGCATATAAAATTATGTTTAATACTCACAAACATAAAAAACAAAACTTATGGTTAACAAAGGGGAAGGGGGAAGGGGTAAATTAGGAGTTTGGGATTAGCAGACACAAACTACTATATATAAAATAACAAGGTCCTACTGTATAGCACAGAGAACTATAATCAATATCTTGTTATAAACCATAATGGAAAGAATATGAAAAAGTATATATGTGTGTATATATTAAAAAATATATATATATGCACATATGTATAAGTGAATCACTTTGCTGTACACCAGAAACTAACACAGCATTGTAAACAACTATACTTCAATTAAAAAATTAAATTAAAAATTCAAAGCCATTAAAAAAAATAAGTAAATAAAAATAAAAGTTATGTCTGTACTATACTGTAGTCTATTAGGTATGCAATAGCATTATGTCTGAAAAAAATGATGCACATACCTTAATTAAAAAACCTTATTTCAGGCTTCCCTGGTGGCGCAGTGGTTGCGCGTCCGCCTGCCGATGCAGGGGAACCGGGTTCGCGCCCCGGTCCGGGAGGATCCCACATGCCGCGGAGCGGCTGGGCCCGTGAGCCATGGCCGCTGAGCCTGCGCGTCCGGAGCCTGTGCTCCGCAACGGGAGAGGCCACGACAGGGGGAGGCCCGCATACCACCAAAAAAAAAAAATAAATAAATAAAAAATAAAATAAAAATAAAAACCTTATTTCTAAAAAATACTAACCATCATCTGAGCCTTCAGTGAGTTGTAGTAACAGTCAAAGCTCACTGATCGCAGATCATCATAACAAATATAATAATTATGAAAAAGTCTGAAATATTGCAAGAATTACCAAAATGTGACACAGAAACACGAAGTGAGCAAATGCTGTTGGAAATACGGCACCAATAAACTTGCTTGATGCAGGATTGCCAAAAACCTTCAATTTGTAAAAAACACAACATCTGCAAAGCACAATAAATTGAAGCACAATAAAACAAAGTACGCCTGTATCTGTTAGGGAGATTTTAGAAGGAGGTAGGTAAAAAAATTTGCCTGCAATCATATCAAGCTATGAAAGTCTTTAAAAAAGTACAGATACCCGGGGCTTCCCTGGTGGCGCAGTGGTTGAGAATTCGCCTGCCGATGCAGGGGACACAGGTTCGTGCCCCAGTCCGGGAAGATCCCACATGCCGCAGAACGGCTGGGCCCACGAGCCGTAGCTGCTGAGCCTGTGCATCCGGAGCCTGTGCTCCGCAATGGAAGTACAGATACTCAAAACTTACCCAGATTCACTCAGTGAACAGGAACCTCCAGAGATCAGTCCCTAAATCCATACTTTACAAAAGCTCCCCAAGTGATTCTGCTGCAAAGCCAACTTTGAGAACTACTGCTTTTCAAAGGCCTAGTCCAAAATGCCACCATTATGAACCTTATATAGCAACAAGCTTGCTCCCAGAAGAGAAATGAAACTTTCAATAAACTTACCTAAGTGAGTTCATCTCTGTTTTCTGATGAGATGAGTCACCAGCCACATGGCTAAGTTTTTGAGCTTGGAGTTTTACTTTTTTCTCTAAAGACTCTATTGTTTCTTTCATTTTTAACATTTTAGACTTTAATTCACATTTTTCGTTTTCAAGCTATAATTAAATTTAAAAAATTAATAGGTATATGTCTCAGTTTCTTTTCCTTAAGCACTCTTTCATAATATTTCTGGAAGAAAACTAAGGAAATAAATTAGATTTATTTAAAAATACTTTAAAAGTCATGTGTACACTTTAGGTTCTAGATGTAAGAATAGGCAAACACATTTTTCTCTCTCTCCTCTTCAATATCATTGAAATCAAAGAAAAGATACCAAAAAAGAAAGGCAAGAAAGGAAGAAAAGGATGTATGCATAACAGCAATGAAAGGAAACCACTAGCAGGCCAAAATTTTGAGAAATTTCTAAAAAAAAAAAAGTAGGTAGGACTGAACTGAAGAAAAATCAGAGGAGAAAATACCGTAACCCAAACACAAAATGGACAAGATTTATATGAGGAACCTGTAACATTTTCCTGAAGAGCGTAAAACACAACCTGACTTAATGTGAAGACACCCCATGTTTCTGAATGGGAACACAATATTGGAAACGGATTAAAATTTCCTGAAATAATTGTAAATTCAATAAAATTTCAGTAAGAATCCTGACACAACCTTTTTTAAATTAGATGGGTGACTCAGATTTCATTCTAAAATTTATTTAGGAAAAAAGAAAGTTAAGAAAAAACAGTAAAAACGGGGGGCAGGAGGAAGACTGCAGCTAGACTTGCTTTATGAGATATCAAAATAAATGAAAAAGCTACTATAATTAAGACAGTATGGATTTCACATATGGACAAGCAGATACATCACAGATGTAAGTTTAGAAAAGGCAGCATTTTAAGAAAGTGGGAAAAGAATAAACTCTTTAAAAATAGAGCTGGGATAGCCACTCACTGGAGACAAAAAATTAGCTAGATTCTATTTTATTTTATGTACAAAAATAAACTCTAGATGCAATAATGATCTATACACAAAATTCAAAACCAAGAAACATTAGTGATAAATTTCAGTCTTCCAGTTGAAACTGTAGACTGACCACACACATTTTTAACACCCCTTCTTCTGGAAACAGTGCTAAAATGACAGTAAAGAAATAAGAAGGTTATATACTCATAAGGACAGAGAGAACAAGAGAGAAAACAAGGGTGAACAAGTGACTTCAAAAACTTGTGGAAGGGCTTCCCTGGTGGCGCAGTGGTTGCACGTCCGCCTGCCGATGCAGGGGAACCGGGTTCGCGCCCCGGTCTGGGAGGATCCCACGTGCCGCGGAGCGGCTGGGCCCGTGAGCCATGGCCGCTGAGGCTGCGCGTCCGGAGCCTGTGCTCCGCAATGGGAGAGGCCACAGCAGGGGAAGGCCCGCATACCACACACACACAAAAAAAAAAACAAACTTGTGGAAGACAAAGGGCAGAGAGTGGTTCAGAGTGGAAGAAAGATATATACAATCTAAAGCAGGGTCTGAACCTAGGAACTAATGACCTTTGAGGCCAGATAATTCTTTGTTGTGAGGGCCGTCCTGTGCACTGCAGGACGTTTAGCAGCATCCCTGCCCTCTGCTTACCAGATACAAGAAGTACTTTTTCCCCTAACTGTGACAGACAAAAATTCTCCAGATATTGCCAAATATCTCTTAGGAGGCAGAACTGACCCCAGTAGAGAATCACTGACCTAAAATGGCCACAGTAGGAAATACCAATGAGCGCAGCCAGTTGACTCAGCATGAAGCTGTGGGGTGGGGTCACGAGGAGAACTGAACAAGGAGATTGGCTGAAAGTCTATATACTGGGACACTCATACCCCAGTTATCTCTTTCTAGAAAGTTCTCTTGGAAATCAAATATATTAAAAAAATCAATAGAAGGGCTAAAAGACAAAGTTGAGGCAATCTCCCAGAAAGTAGAACAAAAAGTCAAAGAGAAAATAAAGGAGAAAGGATAAGAACATTAGATCTCTTTAGGAAGTCTGAAACCAACAAATAAAGCTCCAGAGAGAGAAAACAGAAGAGTATAGTAAATTACCAAAGAAACTGGAGACACAAGATAAAGAGAAAACCCCAAATCCTTTCAGAAATAAAAATATGTCATATACAGAGGACTCAGAAAAGAATAGCATCAGACATCTCAAAGAAAGTTGAAAGACCAATGGAGAACAGTATTCAAAATTTTTAGTGAAAGTAATTTTCCAATCTAGACTGCTATATGCCTAAGCCAAATCATAAATTATGGAAGTTGAATAAAGACATTTTCAGACAAGTAGAGTACCAAAAAAATTTCCTCCCATGTATTCTTTTTCAGGCAACTGCTGGAGAAGATGCTATACCATAATGAAGGAACAAACCAAGAAAAGAAGAAAACATGAGGTTCAACACAGGAGAGGGGGACAGGGAAAGTCTTATGAGGACAGCTATGGAGAGACATAGTCCATAATGAAGCAAGATAGAAAGCTCAAGAAGGGAGGTATTCAGGGGAAAAAGACCAGAACTGGTAAGTTTGAAAACTCAAAAAATATTGAAAGGCATGTGGCAGAGATAGAGTTCTTGATAAAAATTAGCAATGAAAAACAGAAAAGTAACAAAAAACAAAATGAAACAAAAAACAAAAGCAATTATTAACTCCAGGAAAACGGTCTACAAGAAAAAAGGTAAGAGTAGTACTGTCCCACTTGGCTGAGCCGTAAACCACCAGAAGTCTTGGTAATATAAACAATAACTACTTAAGTGAGCAAAATATGTAATTAAACTATGTAACGGGGGAAGAAAAGGGGAGTGCTAATCCATCATCTACCATCATGGAGACTCACTAAATAACCTTAAATCAATAAAGACTAAATAGCACAAGCACATTATTTAGAAACAGGGAGGTAAACACCAGGAAAGAGAGTTGCGGATGGTAATTTGTGGGATACGGAGGTGGGAAAGGAAAAAGAAATTTTTTTGCACTAAAAATCTTCCAGAATTCTTGTTCAAACAAGAGTACATGTGTGGTATAAAGATTAAAAACAGGAACATTTGTGTACCCATCACCTGGCTTAAAAAATATTACCTGAACCTTTGAAACTACTGTGAGCAGTCTCCAATGACATCCCCTAACTCCTGCCCACAGTATCCACTAACTGAGTCTTCTGTTTCTCATTTCTTGCTTTTCCTTAGCACACCACATTTGTATGAATCTCCAAACAATTTACAGTTTAGGTTAGCATGTTTTTGAACTTTACATAAGCAGAATCATACTGCACGTTTTCTTCAACATCATATTTGCAAGATTCATGCATGTTGATGCTTGTAGCTATTATTCATTCATTTTTGTTGCTCTGTAACACGCCATTGTATGACTTACCACTGTTTATTTTCCTCACAACTGACATCCAGATTGTTTTCTTTTTTCTGTCAGAGAGTAAACATTTTAGGTTTTGTGAGCCATATGGTCCTTTGCCACTACTCTACTGTAACAAAGAAACAGCCATAAGCAATGTATTAACAAATAAGCATGGCTGTGTTCCAATAAAAACTTTATTACAAAAACAGACTGGAGACCAGATTTGGTCTAGGGGCCATAGTTTATTGACTTTGATCCAGGGTTCATATCTAGAAATGGATTTGCTGGCTAATAGAGTATGCCTTTGCTAACCTAGAACAATGCCAAATTATTCTCCAAATAGGTACCAACAGTTTGCACTCCCAGAAGATTCACAAAACTAATAATACTAGCTATAACTTGTTAATTTCTGATGACCTGATGGATGTGAAATGATTTTGCTGTAGTTGTAATTGGTACTTCCCCTATTATTGAGGTAGAACATCTTTTTATGTTTATTAACCATTTATAGTTTCTTCTGCCATGAAGTGTCAATTTACATCTTCTGTTGAGTTTTTTTTAGGTTAAATGCATGGTAAGTTGTTCTCTGCATTAGTGGCTTGTCTTTTCAATTTATGGCTATTTGATAAACAAAGATGTTCTTGTCAATGTGGTCCTATTTATCTATGTTTTCTTTAAAGGAATAAACTTATTTGTTTCTTGTTTAGGAGCAAACACTGGCACCTGACCCCTGCTAGCTGTGTGATCTTGGGCAAGCTTCCCCTCTGTTTCCTTATCTGTGAAATAAGGATAATATTAGCATTTACTTCTTATCGTTGTTGTGAGAATTAAAATTATATACATGAATATATATAAAATGTTGAGAAAAGTACCTGACACACAGTAAATGCTATATAAATGATTGCTATTATTATTATTCTGCCAAGGTAAAAAAGATTTTTCTCTTGTATTTTCTTCTAAAATTTGTAGCTATTTCTTGAACATTCAAGGCTACAAGTAACCTTGAGCTGATTTTTGGGTCTGGTATATTTTAGGTAGGATCCAATTCCTCTTTTTTTTTTTTTTTTTTTTTTCAGTACGTGGGCCTCTCACTGTTGTGGCCTCTCCCGTTGCAGAGCACAGGCTCCGGACGCGCAGGCGCCATGGCACACGGGCTTAGCCGCTCTGCAGCATGTGGGATCTTCCCGGACCGGGGCACGAACCCGTGTCCCCTGCATCAGCAGGCGGACTCTCAACCACTGCGCCACCAGGGAAGCCCCCAATTCCTCTTTTATTTTATTTTTTATTTTAAAAAATATCTATCTATCTATCTATCTATCTATCTATCCATCCATCCATCCATCCAGACTGCGCCGGGTCTTAGTTGTGGCACACGAGATCTTCGTTGCAGCATGCGGCATGTGGATCTTTTAGTTGCGGCATGCGGACTCTTAGTTATGGCATGCATGTGTGATCTAGTTCCCTGACCAGGGATCGAACCTGGGCCCTCTTCATTGGGAGTGCAGAGTCTTACCCACTGGACCACTAGGGAAGTCCCCAATTACTTTTTTATATACATATATATGAACAACTGTCCCAGAAACAATAAATTACTGAATAATCCTCTCTTACCCCATTCATTTGAGTCCTCTACATATGAAATTTCCATATTTTGTGGGTTTGCTCTCTACTGGGTTTTATCACTCTCTTAATCCCTGATCACTACCACCCTATCTTAATTAATGACTCTAAAGCCTTCATATCTAGTAAGACAAGTTCCACACCATGTTCTTCTTTAAAATTTCTTTGTGATTCTTGGCTCTTTGCTTCCATGTAAATTTTAAAATCTATTGTCAGTGTTCACTCTCACACACATCCACCCACCTACCCATCTTCTTGGGATTTCAACTGAAACTACATCAACTCTACAGATGAATTTGGGGAGAATTTACATTTTTTTATAAACGTAATATCTGTCACCTTTTTAATAAATTGGATATATCTCTCCACTTATTTAGGTCTTCCTTAATGTCTTTCAGTAAGGATGCAAAATGTTTTCTATTAAGATTCTGCAAAATTATACATAGTTATCTTGTATTATTTATTGCTATAAAAATGGTATGGATTTTCTTTTTATCTATCTTGCTTGGGATTTGTCATGCTACTGGAATTCACTGTACATCCTGAATCAGAGGATTCCTGTGTTTTCTATCATACCTAGAAAAGTATCTTATTATGTCTTCAAATACAGCCTCTCCCATATTTTATTATATTCTCCTAGAATTTTGACTAAATAAATGCTGGACCTTCTCACTTTATTCTCTAAGGCTTTAACTTATTTTATATTTTCTATCTCCTAGTCTCTTTTCAATGACTTCTAGTACTTCAGATATATTTTCCAGTTCATTAATTCTTGCTTTCAGATTCTGGGCAGGCTAGAGTGACAGGGACCCTTCTACCTGAAATAACTAAAAATTTGGGCAAAGTATATGGAACAATGGTTTTCAAGACACTGGGCATTAGGCAATGATGGATAGTGACCCCTGAGAGATGAAACAAGTGAGATGAGCCCTATAATTGTTCCAGTTTATTGCCTGAAGAATTTCCAAGCTGTGGCACAGGGAAAGAAACCAGCTGGAACTGGTGATTCTCCTAAGTTCAGAATACAGGACTGAGAGTCAAGGGAGGCTAAAGCAGTTAGAATTCGCAGGGCGGATACCGGAGGAGAACTGCACAGAGTAAGAGCATCAGAGATCTATAAAGGGTGCCCCTTGAAACTTCAGCTGAGTAGAGCACAGCTCACAGACAGCTACCCAAGGCCAGGGAAAGAACCATCAAAGAATTAGAGGAAACAGTACTGAGGGCTCATGCAGGGCCAGGAATAGCTTCTTTTCCCATCAGTCATTTGAAAACCTCATAATTCATGAGGCAACAGGTAGTGAGCTACTCAAAAAGATTTGGTTTCGGTAGTAAAACAAAATTAGTCCGAAACTAAATGCCATTCTAGTCGCACCTAATTAAGCTTAAAAGCAAAACCAAAAAGGAACAAGCTACTTCCATCTGACTTAAGTGTATCCCAGAACAAACTTCAAGACTGTTTCTAGGAATACAAGCTCTCCAGCAACCAAGAATATAAAATTCACAATGTCTGACATCCAATCTTAAGTTACCAGGTATACAAAGAAGCAGGAAAATACAACCTATGAGGAAGAGGAAAAAAAATCAACCGGCCCAAAGCTGATAGAAACAGATGATAGAATTAGCAGACAAATAAAAACAGTGAAGACAGGGAAAAGGAAACTAGTCAAAACAAAACACAGAAAGAAAAAAAGACTATCAGAACACATACCAATTTGTTAAAAGCCCTATCTCTAGTGAGAGCAATAAGGAATGAAAATGATTTTCACTTTTTACTCTAAGTCTGTATTACATGATTTTTTAAACAAGAGCAAAGCAACAATAATCATAACTAACAATTACTGAGTGCTTACGATATGCCAGTAACTATACTAAGTTCTTGATATCTATTAACTCATTTAATTTTCACAAAAACTCTAAGAAGTAAGTATTAGCACCATTTCTATCTTACAAATAAAGAAATTAGGGGAAGAAAAGTTTAAGAAACTTGCCTACAGGTAATAGGTGACAAAGATGGATTTGAATCTAAGTAGTCAACCTTCAGAGTACATACTCCTAGTCACTGTTATACAGTTTCTCTAACATATTATTTTGCAATTTTAAAAACATACAGTACATTAAAACTATAATTAAAATAGTCATTCATACAACAAAATATACCCCAAATTCAGTTTGATAAATTACCTGTTGATTAACACATGTCAAATGTTCAACAGTTTTCTCTAATGCTGATTTTCCAAAAATACTCATTTCATGGAGATGCTGTAAGAGAATTTTATAGAAGATGTTCATTCACATCAGATAATAAAACAAAATTACCAAAGTAAGCAATGCAAGTCTACAGTACTATTTTATGTCTTTTTATAACATAGAAATGTTTTAGAAAGAAAATCATTAGAAATTTTACAAAAACAATGCTTTTGGTTGAAAACAAAAACACAAGAGGTTCTCATCTTTTATGCTTTACCTCCATGTATAACAGAAGACACAGACTGGTATGGGTTCATTTATAAAGATTTACACAAATCAGTCCTTAGCACAACTATAAAGGGAAAAACCCAGCAGGTTAAGTAAGCGCAGGAGAATGCCCTCATGAGAGGAGAGTAAGAGGAACAGAGTATAAAGGAAGAACAGATGGGATCAGAAAGACACAGGAAGCAGAATACTACAGGGCCATGCAAGAGATCAGAGTTTCATCAATGAGCTGGTCAACAGTGTAAACACGAGTGTTGTTATTTTTGGTTATATTACCTTATCCAGCTTTTGCTGATGCTAAGTCTAGGACAAGTGATATGTTGGTGTTCTGTGAGAATTTTTCGTGCAAATTCTTACTTCCATCCATGTTATTCATTAAAAATAAATAAAGACATCTGATGTTTGGATTATATATTTCATTGAAAAGGTCACTGTGCTGTATGCATTTTTTTGTTTATTAAATCATTCAACCGCTATTGAGCACACACTGTATACCCAGCACCAAGTAAGGTATTAGGAATACAGTAAAATGGATAGTCTCTGATGTCATAGACATTATAGTCTATTAAAGACAAACCTTAAACAAGATATTAAAATAAAATCCATGAATATTCTGCTAAGAAAAGGAACTTTATGGTGACATATTGAAAGGGAGTCTAGGATTTAGGGTTCATTTCCTTTGTGAGGAAATGATGTTTAACTTGGCTATAAAGGATGAACAGGAATTAGCCAGGTGAGGGGACTGGAAGGGGTGAAGGATTTTTTCCTTAGAAAGTTGGGGGCAAGAAAAAGTACATTAAGCCTGGCGTTGAGAAACTGAGGGGTGAGGAATGGGGGGGATGAGCTTGCGGAAAAGAAGCTAGACCTTGAAGTAGGCAAGGGCCAATCATCGAAGTCCCTGAAAACAGTTAATGGATTTTAAATAGGAAGTGATGTGATCGGTTTTATATCTTTGAAAGATGACTGACTTCAGTGTGAAATACAGATTTGAGAGGCCACTAATACCCTAGTACAGTTGAGAGAGAATAATGGCCAGAATAGGATGGTAGCAGGGGAACAGAAACAAGTAGGCTGATTGAAGAGAAACCAGTGTGAGCTGGGGAACCAGATTCTTTGTGACTTCATTAGCAGGTGGTCTTGGACAAATTATTATTACTGCTTTTTTAAAATTAAGGTATAGCTGATTCACAATATTATATGTCTTAGGTGTACAACATAGTGATTCACAATTTTTAAAGATTATATTTCATTTATAGTTTTTATAAAATATTGGCTGTATCCCCTGTGCTGTACAATATATCCTTGTAGCTTATTTATTTTATACGTAGTTGTTTGTACCTCTTAATCTCCTACCCCATTTTGCTCCTCTCCCCACTGATCACCACTAGTTTATTCTCTAAATCTGTGAGTCTGATTCTTTTTTGTTATATTCACTAGTTTGTTTTATTTAGATTCTACATATAAGTGATAACATACAGTATCTGTCTTTCTCTGACTTACCTAAGCATAATACCCTCCAAGTCCACCCATGTTGTTGCAAATGCCAAAATTTAATTCTTTTTTATGGCTCAGTGGGTACTCCATTGTGTGTGTGTGTGTGTGTGTGTGTGTGTGTGTGTGTATGTATGTGTGTATATATATATATATATATATATATATATACCACATCTTCTTTATCCGTTCATTTGTTGATGGACACTTAAGTTGCATCCATATCTTGGCAACTATAAATAATACTGCTATGAACATATATCTTTTTGAATTAGTGTTTTCATTTTCTTCAGATATATACCCAGGAGTGGAACTGCTGGATCACACAGTAGTTGCATTTTTAGGTTTCTGAGGAACCTGCATACTGTTTTCCACAGTGGCTGCACCAATTTACATTCCCACCAACAGTATACAAGGGTTCCCTTTTCTCCACATCCTTGCCAACATTCGCTATTTGTGGGGTTTTTTTTTTGTTTTTGTTTTTGTTTTTGTGGTACGTGGGCCTCTCACTGTTGTGGCCTCTCCCGTTGCGGAGCACAGGCTCCGGCATGTGGGATCTTCCCGGACCGGGGCACGAACCCATGTCCCCTGCATCAGCAGGCGGATTCTCAACCACTGCGCCACCAGGGAAGCCCCTGTGGGTTTTTTTTGACAACAGACATTCTGACAGGTATAAGGTGATATCTCGTTGCGGTTTTGAATTTCATTTCTCTGATGATTAGCGATGTTGAGTATCTTTTCACGTGTCTGTTGGTTGGGCAAATTATTTAAACTCACTGTAACTCAGAGACCGCATCTGTAAGCATTACCCGACTAAAAACGCAATTGTGAAGATTTATTGAGACAGCTCTTGTAAAAAGCACTCAGAACAGAGCTTCCCATACGGAAAGGGCTTAATAAATGTTAACTATTATTTAAGAGGTAGCATCAATAGGACTTTGTGATTAAATGAGAGATAGGAGCTTTCAGGGAAAGAGGACTCAGTGCCTGGGTTCAACAACTGGGTAGATAGATAGTGGAACAACAGGAAACTACTAGAGAAGACTTAAAGACTGAGAGGATTAGTTCAGTTTTTTTGTAAAAGACCTATTGTAAACTCATAAATCCTGACTCTTGTAATCCAGAAAGATTCTGGTAATATGAATGTCACTTTTTCTGAGTTTTTGGTACAAGTGCATTTTTTTAATCCTGTTTTCACAAAATTCCTTAGTCATTTCAATGATATGGAAAAGGCTAAACCAGTAGCTTGTACTAAAAGTTGCCATATTGCACAGAAGTTTTCCATTTGGTAATTTTAACAATTATTTTTATAAAAAAGCACTTTCTGGAAGGCAATATTCCAAAGGATCCCAATTAAAAGTATTTTGTAGGGGTAAAACTTTAACTGAAAATTTATGACATAAAGACTACCCTTATAATACTTAAATGTTTTTATTCTTAATCTTAGCGACTAATTTCTAAGCATTAATTCAATAATATTTATTGGAAGTAAATTATGGACTCTGTAATAGTAACAGTAATAGTTAATATTGAGTTCTTATGATGTACTGAGCAGTATTAAGTGCTTTAGTATATTAAAATTTGGGGGGAGATTATGAAATATAAAATACTGCCCCTAGATATTATACCAAAAGCACAAGCAATAAAAGAAAAAATAGGTAAATTGGACTTCATCAGAATTAAAAACTATCTGTGCTTCAAAGGACAATACTAAGAAAATGAAAAGACAACCCACTGAATGGGGAAAAGTATTTGCAAATCATATATCTGATAAGGGGGACTGTATTGAGAATATACTGATATAAAGTATTCTTAAAATTCAATAATAATGAGACAACCCCATTTAAAAATGGGCAAAGGATCTGAATAGACACTAAAGATATACAAGTGACCAAATAAGCACTGAAAATAAGCACATTAGCTAACAGAGAGATGCAAATAAAAACCACAATGGATACTACTACTTCACACCCACCAGCATGATGATAATAAAAAAGATAGATAATAACAAGTATTGGTGAGGATGTAGAGAAGTTAGAACTCTTATACACTGTTGGTGGGAATATAAATGGTAAAGCCACTTTGGAAAACAGCTTGGCAGTTGCTCAAATGGTTAGTTATAGTTATCATATGAATCTAGGTATATGTCCAAGATAAATGAAAACATATCCACACAAAAAGTTGTATACAAATGTTCATAGCACCATTATTCATAACAGCCAAAAAGTAGAAACCACCCCAATGATAAATAAAATATTTTCTATCCATAAAATGGAATATTATTCCACAATAAAAAGGAATAAAGTATTGATACATACTACCTAATGGATGAACCTTGAAAACATTATGCTAAGCTACGGAAGCCAGACATAAAGAAAGACAAACTTAATGATTCAATTTATATGAAATGTCCAGAGTAGGTAAATCTAGAGATAAAAAGTAGATTAGTGGTTGTCTAGGCCTGAGGAGGCTGGGGAAAATTAAGAGTGGCTGCTATTGGGTACAGGGTTTCTTTTTGAGGTAATGAAAATGCTCTAAAATTGATTGTGGTGATGGTTGAACAAGGCTGTGAATATACTAAAACCAAAGAATTGTACACTTTAAATGGGTGAATTATATTGTAAAGTGAATATCTCAATGAAGTTGTTTTACAAAAAAAGATAATGCTCCTCCACATGAAGGACTTCCTATTGAGATCAGAAGTTGGTTCTTTACTACAAAGAACCAGATAATAAATATTTTAGGCTTTGTGGACCATACAGTTTTTGTTGCAGTTACTCAACTCTGCCACTGCAGCACAAAAATATTTTCATGTCTCAAGAAATATTTTTCTTTTGATACTTTTTCAATGATTTTAAAATGTAAAAACCATCCTTAGCACACGGGCCATACGAAAACACAGCGTTCTGGATTTGGCTCATGTGCCATTGTTTGCCAACCCCTGATCTAGATTCAAAATAGCCATGTCACAGGAAAACATATAAAAAGACCTCCCCTTTTCTCAATAAATTATCTTTTAAAAATAAGTCAATTAAGTCAATACGTACTTTTAACTTTTCTTTTAAAGCTTCTTTTTCTGCCATAATCCTTCTTAAGTCAGATAATGCAAGTTCTTTCTCCTTTTCCATAAGACTAACAGTATTTTGGGAGACTGTGGTTTGGGTAGATTCTTGTCTGAGTGCAGATAATTCTTCCTGAGCCTTAATGTATTAAAGATGTAAATTAAAAAACATTGGATATGCTCCCAGTTAAAAAAAGGCAAACTAAACATATGCTACTTTTGCTCTCCTCCCAAATGCCACCAAAATGAGAGTAAAAGGATTAATGTAATAATAGTAATAATAAAAACAAAGGACAAGGAGATTGAGGGAAGTGCCAGCCACAAAATTTGGGAAACCAAATAGCAGATGGACAACTAGTAATAAACTAAGCAGTCCCAAGAAAGCAGAAATCTAAGCCAACAGTGGGAAAAGCCCAGAAGTAGATCAATTTGTACTGCAGAATCACAAAAAAGCACCAGAAGTGAAAACGGCTTTTTCAACTTGGCCTCTTAACCCGTATGTCCTTCTCTCCCGCTCAAAATAGCAATAGGATTTCATGGGAGATTGGTATGGGAACAAATTTTGGTGATAAACACCATGCTTTGCTCAGACTCACCTTGCCCTCTAACAACTGAGGCTTTATAATTAGCCCAAACTGTATTGAATCTCCCCTTCCTATCCCTAGAGGCAAAGTCCTTAATATCCAATTAGTGAGTGCTACCCACTGTTTCACAGACATATCCCAACATGTCTGAATCCCAAGGATACACTTGGCTCAGAGTCAGGCTGAGACTCATTCAGTAGTTTCAGAAATAGGGAATTATCCCTAACTGACCTGACCCATAGATAAGCTAGAAAAGAGGAAGAATAAATATGAAAAAGCAATAGAAATCTCTGCTTTGGGAACAGGATGATAGCAGAAACTCTTACTTATTAATTCTAACTCTGAAGGAAAATCACTAAGGTCCATATATTACAGTAATTTAAAGGATATATACTGGTACCATTACAGTTAACTGGTGCTATATAATCTGTTGGCTTAATTATAATCAATATCTTACTTCATTATATAAGACACTTAGTTTATCTCTTTCTGCTGTCAATAATTTAACATTGGACTGTATATCCTCCATATGTTTTTCAAATCTTTCTAGCATATGCTGAAGTTCATCTCTTTCTCTTGTGATCAGATGAATTTCTGAGTTGTAATCACCCTGAAACATAATTCAAAAACAGAAGTTATCATTTGTTATAATTATCACCATTTGGTTGCCACAAGGATGCTGACGATGAGACTGACTGAAAGATGCTAACAGACAAAAAGAACACAACTTCCTTTAATGTAATTAAGGAACACAATTTTTAACCTATAAGGAGAGAAGGAGAGAGAGTGCTGGCAGTACTGGGGCAAATTTCCTGGCCTTCAAGTTCCCAGCAAGGGACCCAGTTGCCACTGATACTACTTGATCAGATTCCATGAGATGTTTCAACTGTCATTCTCCCTGAGTTGTTTATACTGGTGGTAACTAAAGTATAATCCCCAGACCAGAAGCATGTAGCATCTGGGAACTTGTTAGGCATGCAAGTTTTGGGGCCCACCCCAGACCTACTCAATCAGAAACTTTGGGGACAGGGCCCAGTAACTGGTTTATCAAGCCCTCCAGGTCTGATTCATACTGATTGTTGGGAATCCCTAGTTTATAACCCTCTCCAGGGGAGGAATTAAGAGGGTATGTGTATAGCTGCTCATCCAGTACAAGTAACTGTACAGCCTAACACATTCCTCAGTGTCTTCTGTGACTGAATCTAAGATCAATTTCCCTAGCACACCAACCCCCAACTATCCCAGCTTCAAACCTATGCGAGGTCTATTTTTGCAATCAGATAAATATAAATATTCCTTTTTTTAAGATTTATTTATTTATTTATTTATGGCTGCATCAGGTCTTAGTTGCGGCACGCAGGCCCTTTGTTGCAGCACGCGGGATTCTCTCCAGTTGTGGAGTGTGGGTTTTCTCTTCTGAAGTTGTGGCGTGCAGGCTCCAGGGAGCGTGGGCTCTGTAGTTTGCGGCACGCGGGCTCTCTAGTTGAGGCGGGCAAGCTCAGTAGTTGTGGCGCGCGCAGGTTTAGCTGCCCTGCGGCATGTGGGATCTTAGTTCCCAGACCAGGGATCGAACCCGCGTCCCCTGCATTGGGAGGCCGATTCTTTACCACTGGACCACCAGGAAAGTCCCAATATAAATATTTCTATCAGACAGTGTACATTAGGGACGTTCACTGAATAAGCAACTACTTCCAACATTTCTAAAACAAGATTATGCCTATTATTCCAGTACAATTCAAAAAATCCACTATCTTCATAGCTATTGTAGAAAATAAATATGGTAAATGTAGACTTGGGATCTGTGGTACATTAATGTTCAAGTACTAAATGCAGAAGCTCCAGATAGTGATAATCTGGTACACTGGGAAGCATCCTGATCTATGTTATTCAATATCTACTGTGCACATACCATGACCAATGTAGACTTGGTAAATGGTAGATATCTGTGAAATTCCCTTCACCTGCCACTTGGAAATAAATTATCCTCTTGGTTAAACAAGCAAAATCAAGGCATAATGGATGAGATTAGTTATCTGGACACCTTAAAGGACAAGATGTATTATAGGACAAAAGCAATTAGGGTGAGGACTTAATCAAGGTTTAAATAACGATAAACAACAGTATCTAAATAAAAATATCTTACAGAAAGGAGGTAGGCTGCCTATGTTTTAGAAAAGGAGAGCTCAATGAGTAAGGATTTGACAATCTATTTTCATTACTGTCTAGGTCTCAGCTTAAACGTCACTTTCTCTAAGGAGTCCTTCAGGATTCTCCAACCTAATTCAGATCTCCCTCAATGTACTCTCATAGCATTCTGAATCTTTCCTGTATTCTTGCCTCATTAACACTTACTATACATGAGATTATAAAGTTATTTACATGATTGAGTGTTTAATGTGTCTTTACCACTAAAATGTAAGCTCTATCAGGGACACAGTAGGTATCTGGTCTTACCACATCTTCAGCACCTAGCATGGTACCCAGTAAAATGAATGAATTCCCTACTTTTCCAAATATATCTTGTATGTAGGTATTTACATTTGTGTTAATAATTCCCTTTTACCACTCCATTGTTCCTAACACACACACACACACGCGTACACACAACGCTAAAGACTGTGAGGATAGGAAATAGGTCTTCTTTATCTCATATTCTGGGTGTTCATTCATAGTACATTCTCAGTATATGTCTACTGAACTGAACCTAACTTTCTACCTAGACCTGATGTGCTTTGAACCAGCAAATAATAAGGAAATGAAACATTTACTAGGAACTAGGTGTTATGCTGAACCCTTCTACAAATTATCTCATGTAACCTTCACAAGAGGCTGTAGTTACTTTCCTCACTTTGCAAATGAGGAAACGTGAAGTTAGGTAACTTGTCTAAGGTCATAAAGCCAGTGTGCAGAGTTGAAACTTCTATCAGGTTTCCAGCTCTAAAGCACTTTCCCCTACACTACACTCAAAACTCTCATTCGGAACCCTAGTGAGTACAAGGTGAAAGAGGACAGTGCCATCCCTACACAGACAACAGAGAATCAATGGGTGTACTGTTGACAAAAGTCATTGATACTAAAAATGTCAATATTTTTCTGAGTTGCCGCAATCCCAAGAAACTCTGCCTAACAATTTGCCATAAAGCAGGGGTTGAAAACTCACAGCCTGTACCTAATTCAGCTTTAGAGAGGTCTTTGTTGTCTGCCAACAAGTGTTTCTAAACACGTTTAAAATACCCAATTTTAGGTGGGAATTTACTCTAGTTCCCAGCACTCACAACTGTCTTACACTCCATCCATTTCACTCACTGTACATCACCTATTATTCCCTACCATGCCTGAAATTTATTACTGGGACTTTAAAATGCTATCAATGTCCCAACTTTCTAAACTTCAGAAAGTGAATTCTTTACCTACGTCAGGTAACATTAGAATATTTCAAGAAGTAAATAAGTTGAAGAGGGAGAAAGTCTCTTCTAATTTCACCAGTACCTTACCAGTATATCTCAATTTGTCTTTCAATTATGAATTCACACCAAGCAAACAAATCAAATATTTAAAAGCGTTGAGGTACTTATCTACTCAGTTCTATTTAATAAATACCTGATTAAACTCATCAACCATCTTGTAGAAGATTGTCTGACACAATGAAGGTAATCAATTCAGTGATTTTTCCTGATCCCTAGGTATATATGGAGCTTGAAAAACAACTCAGTACACATAAATTAACTTACACTGCATTTTCCACCAATTCATTGTGCTTGTAACAGATAACATAGCATAGTGTTTAAACTAAACTTTGTAAATCAAATTCAGCCACTAGCCAATGAGGTTAAAAAACAGTCTAATCAGAAAATGACTCAAAACCATTTGACAATGGACAGAGATCTTCAGGAAAAAGATGACATAATTGGTTAATAGAGCCAAGTCTGAAATCAAATGTTCTGAGTTTTAATGATTTTACTCCCAACTTCCCCTAATTTTATCTAGTGTGTAGACGTTAGGGTCACATAAGCCTCCAGGACTCCTATAGCTCCAAAGCTTAAAACAAAGAAAAGTCTAAAGAACCCAAATGATATTCATAAAATGTTGAAAATAATTAAAACCTAAAATAGAGACACACGCTTTTAATCTCCTATAACTCATGGTTAACTTTAAGTAATATATGTCTTTAGACCACTGAGTTGTAAATGTGATTGTAGTGGACAAATGGGATGATGTGTCCGGCACTCACTGACATTTTGTACCTTCCCCTGTTGCATAGTTATCATGGAAGATGACTGGTCTGTACAATGTGGCCTGGCTTTCTGACTGGTCCAAGGCTGGGAATGGCACGAAGCCATATAAACAAAGCCACTCTGCTTCAAGAGACAAAATGCATCTGATACAGAAAGTAAAGGATAGAAAGAGAGGAAATGTCCAATAGCATGAGTTCCTGGTTCCAGTTTCTGGAAGCTCAGATGACCCTGCACTCCTCCCATATATATAATGAGCTATTCAATCTTTCCTTAATTTCCAGGAGTCAGTATGCTTTGCTTTGTTCTTAAGTAGTTTTCCTAATTAATGCAGTGTTCCTAAAGTACAGGTCAAGGAAGAAAACAAAAATCAAAATTAAGAAAGACTTCTTAAAAGCAAGCAGAATAACGTCACAATTAATACAATAATAAACCATAAAAGTTTGCTCATAAAGATACTTTCTTCCCTTATCAATTACTCTCATAAAGAGATATTACCTTTTCTAGTGTCTTAAATACTGGAATTTTTTCACATGTAGAATGACTTCGAGAGCAAGATCTTCGCTGTATTAAATGCTGGAGTCTTTCTAGCTCTTTCTTATAAAAATCTCGTTCATCTTCTATACCTTTCAGAAACGTATCTAAACGAGAAGGTGACTTGTCTCGTCTTTTTATTCCATGTTCTAGCCTCATCCTCTCAACTTCCAAAGTAAGTTCTCTTTCTGCAAATTAAAGTATAAAATATTGAAACAATGTTGCATATAAAACGTATGATCAGCCAAATAAATTATATCAATAACTTTTACAATGTAAGTTACTAAAAATCATTAGCTATTTCGTATATCACCTATAACTGCCAGATATCAAAGAGGTAAATGTTGAAAGGAAAAGAGAAAAAAAAAAAAAAGCAAAAATTAAAAGTTTAAATAAAATCCAATAAGTCAAAGTCCTCTGCTTTTGTCATATACAAGGATAGGTACTATTTAGTACTACACAGTGAAGCAGTAAATCACCACATGGTACATTCTGATGACCTGAAAATGCACTAAAAGAAAATTTACCTGTAAACAATTGATCATAATGTGGGCAATTTTAACATTAAGCTTGAATTTAATATAGTATATACACAAAGAGGTCAAAACAACTAGTCTTTCTTCAAATAAACACAATTATTAACTTTTACCATAGAAGTCACCTTTTTGGAGTCAAAAGTAGCCTAATACTAGCAATTTCATACAGTTCAATTTAACTGATATTCTTTACAACTCTAAAGCATGAAATGATTTTCAAGACATATTCTGATTCACTTCCCATCTTTTCATTCATTCCACAGATAATGATTGAGTATTTACTATATGCCCAGTATGAGCTAAGGATACAAGCATGAAAAACATAGTCAAGGTCAAATAACTATTCTAGTTGTAGTCGGACAAGAGCTACAAAAGAACAGCAGGCAATGCAATCTGGAGGATGAATAGGGGAATTCATTCTGAGGAGTGACCAGAAAGGTAAGAAAGTATGAGTGGAAGGAACAGGCATATGTGTTAAATGCTAAGTCAAATAAATTGATGAATGGAAAAGTGTCCACTGCATTTAGCATAATGGAGGTGAGTGATGACCTTAACAAGAGCTGTTTTATTGGTGACGTGAGGACAGAGCCAACTGGAGTGGACTGAGGTGCTAAAGGGTAGTTGGTGATCAAGCAGAAAAGTATAGATGACTTTTTAAGATGTTACAGCTATGATGAGACGGAAAGAGTGGCTGGATAGGAATGGGTACAATTTTTGCTTTTAGAACGGGAGAAGGGTAAGCATGTTTGAATACCAATGGGAAAAAACAGTATGAAGGCTAAAGTTAGGAAAGGAGATAATTAATATGAAAGCGTTTTAAAATTAGAGAGAATGGGATCTAGAGAACAGATGGAGGCAGTGGCCTTTCATAAGAGGTATAAGTAACAGGAGGGAAGATAAAGATGGACAGGTTCAAGATCTGGGGACAGGAAACCGACGGAATGCCTCCCGGATGGCTTCCATTTTCTTAGGGGAAACCAAAAGTTAAGATCATCCTCTTAGCATGGGTTTACTGAGAATGAGAAACACTTGAAAATGTTCCCTGCAGAGACTGGGCAACTAAGCACTAAGAAGTATAGAGTAAGATTTCCATACATCACTGAGGGGTGGGTGCTGTGGTTTGGGACCATACAAGTTACGGTGCCGTCGATACTGTCGGGTGCACACGCAAGGAATGCTTAGCTGCTTGTGTGTGAGTGCTCTGGTTGATCCATGGCTAGGTTTTGGGCAGGGGGATGTATTCAAAACACAAAGGAATGAGGGAGTTTCAGGTATCTGAAAAATTACACTGAAATGGCAGGATAGAGCTAGCATGAAAGGAAGTGAATTGCAAACTTTTATATGTAGGCCTAAGCACTTTAATAATATATTAACCCATTTAATCCTCACAACAACCTTTTGGGTTAGGTGCCATCATTAACCACACAGATATGGAAACAGAAGCAATGCTAAGTAACATGCTCAAGTCATACAGCTGGTAAGTAGAGAAGGTCAGACAGATTATCCACATGAATGCTGAAGAGCCTAGGATATAGCTTCTTCTTAAAATAGCACACTGGCTTTCTTTCACTACATGGAGTTCGATGGCACCAGGCTTCCACACTTGCCATCCCCTCTGCCTGGAAAATTGCCCCAGATCTTCATATGGCTGGTGTCCGGTCACTAAGCCCTTGGATCAGTAGATCTCTAGCATACCCTCCCATTGTATTTGAAAATCCTTATCACCTAAAACTAACTTCTTCACTTATGTGCTACTAGTTTGTCTCCCTAACTAGATTAAAGCTGCCACAAGAGCAGGGGCCTTGTGTACCTTGTTTACCATTATGTACCCTGGCACCAAAACCGGTTCATAAACACTTGTCAAATGAATGAATGAACAAATGAATGAATTCTTACAAGTTCCTTAAACCAACTCTTTTAGGATGGGGTACCTGGCAGAAAGCCTATTTCAAGTGTGTGTGTGTGTGTGTGTGTGTGTGTGTGTGTACTTTAAGGTGATAAAACTGCATTTACTTAAAAAGATTCTATACTTCAATTTTCCACTATTTCAGAATGGTCTTCCATGTAGTCTTAATTAATTCTATTACTGCATGCCTCAAAGAAGGATATATGTACACTGAAAAATATTCAAACGGGGTTCCCTGTACCAACTAGTCAGAATGTAAAAGGCCCCTGTAAGGTCCTTGAGGCAGAGAGGTTTTCTACTGTATCTCAGTGCCTACTCTGGTTTCTGATACACAGCAAGCACTCAACAAATATTTATTGAATGAATGAATGAAAGATCATCTACTACTAAAAATAATACATTAAGAAGAAATCACAATCACTTTTTAAGTTATCAACATTTTATATTTTACCTGTAACTGCAAAACTTTCAATTTTTTTGTTAAGTCTTTGCTTTTCTTGTTCAAGCTGATGAACAACAGTTTCCAGGTCTGATTTTATAAGGAGTTCATCACTCAGTCTCTCCTTTTCTTTATGACATAAGTTTAATTCCTGAAAATTTTAACACTATAATTAAGATTTCTAGCAACTTTATAAATATAGTACTTAAAATAGATATTTGTAAGCACATTTATTTAAGAGTAATTCACATACACACTTTTAGTCAGTCAAATATATATGGTTTCAATGAAAGTTAATTATCAATTGTGGCTAAAAGCAGCAATAAAACTCAAATTCAACAGTGCTCCTTTCTAAAGTAGTAGAACTATTGGATTTTATGTTCTTTTAATTTATATTGTCTTTTTAAAAAATGAATATGGGGGCTTCCCTGGTGGCGCAGTGTTTAAGAGTCCACCTGCCGATGCAGGGGACACGGGTTCGTGCCCCGGTCCGGGAAGATCCCACATGCCACGGGCTAGGCCCGTGAGCCATGGCCGCTGAGGCTGCGCGTCCAGAGCCTGTGCTCCGCAACGGGAGAGGCCACAACGGTGAGAGGCCCGCGTACGGCAAAAAAAAAAAAAAAATGTACTTGTGCAATAAAAAATTTTAAAGTTTTTTTTATGTTTAAAGGAAAGCAGAAGTTAAGACAGTGCTCTAAGACTTCCATAGATATACATAAGTAGAAAGGTTTCTCTCTCAGCCTCATCTGCACAATGAGGATAAGACCAGTACCTGGACACTGAGGATTCATCTATGAATGGATGACTCTATGAATGTGAAGCACTCTGTACAGTGTCCGGCACATGGCAAGTACTTAATAAGTGTTAGCTAATAATATCATTAGTATTTACCTTAAAAATACATAAAATGTAGTACCAATGGAAAAAATAAGAAGGTCAGAAAGTACAGCAACATCTTGCTGTCAGGCAACAATCCTGAAACTTGGTCAGAGTTCTGAGACAAGCATTATGAATCACATATAACTGTATAGTGTGTATACAAACAGCAGTGAACAAACAGCAAAAATCCCTGTCCTCACGGAGCTTACACTATAGTGAAAACATCTTCAAAACATTTACTTTACATTTATTGACCTCACTGGAGAATTTTTAAATATCTATGAAACTCAAGAGTAGACAACATTTAGCAGGTTTAGCTAATTCAATTATTCAATATTGAGCTGAACTGAATATCTGCAGTTGAATATCTGCAGTTGAATAAAACAGGAAGCCATTGTGATGCACTGTTCATAGTGAGCATATAAAAATCAACAAGTATTTGAACACCTACTATGTGCCAGCATATCACAAATGGCTTTGTTTTTTAATTTGCCTTATGACTGCCACCAGAACATTACAGCTTGACTGTAAAAAGAGTATAAGTAATGAGAAAACTTGGAAATTAGTATTAGTCTTTGCAATATTAGTGGAAACTCATCCAATTTAACAGGCTATTAAAAAAAATATTAACAATCTTTTGGATGACCACCTAGAAGTTTCTACCTGTAAGCAAGACATTCTTTCTGCCAGTTCTAGACTCTAAGACTATATGCTATATCTAGGTTTATGCTGGGATGATTACTAGTTTTCTCATTTGAAGACCACCAGAACAAACAATATGACTAGTAAAATGGTTTGTAATGCCAAACAAAATTATTAAAAGACGACTGAGTGCTTTTAATAAAAGTCAACAAAATTTTATGAAGTAACTATCAATTTTTAGTTTAAATATTAGTAAACTGACAAGTCATGAAGTCATTTAAAGAGTATAAAATTCTTAACAGGTTTTCCAAATTTGAGTGTAACTTGCTACCTATTATATATGATATTAAAGAATTATAAAAATATAAATGAAACTAAATATATACATACAATGGAGTATTACTTGACCATAAAAACAAGTAATGATACATGCTATGACATGCTTGAGCCTTGAAAACATTGTGCTAAGTGAAAGCCAAACACAAAAGGTCACATATTATATAATTCCATTTATACAGAATATCCAGAATAGGCAAATCTACAGAAACAGAAAGCAGACCAGTGGTCGTCAGAGGCTGAGGAGAGGAAAATGAGGAGTGACTGCTAATGGAATGAAGTTTTTTCCTGGAGTGATAAAATGTTCTGGAATTAGATAGTAATGAAAAAACAACTGCACCTCCTATCTTCCTCCTTACTCTTTTGCCCACGCCAGCCTTGCCAATTGCAAGTTAAAGACTGACCAGACAGCCCCTCAGGGAGTGGATACAAAACTGTGGGAGCAGAGTAGCAATGAGACCCGAGAGATGAAGATCATTTTAATACCTTAAATTACTTTCGCACATTTTCTAAGAAAACAGTTCATTCATTTGAATCTCTGATGCCTTTATCTTATTCTGCTTAAACTTTAGATGGCTTTCTATTGTCCACTAGAATAAAATCCAAACATCCTGCCATGGTTTAGAATGTCTTCCATAATTTGGACAAACTATGGTTGCACTACTTTGTGCCTATACCAAAACTGCTGAATTGTTCACTTAAAAGAGTGAATATCATGATAGGTTAATTATATCTTAGTAAAAAAAAAGTAAAATAAAACATAAAAATTTTCTTGATGAAAATGCTGGCAATTCAATATAACAGCAGTCCCCAACCTTTTTGGCACCAGGGACCAGTTTCGTGGAAGACCATTTTTCCACGGATGGGGGGGATGGCTCAGGCGGTAATGCGTGTGATGGGGAGCAGCAGATGAAGCTCACTCGCCCGCCGCTCACCTCCTGCTGCGGGGCCCAGTTCCTAACAGGCCGCGGATCGGTACCAGTCCACGGACCGAGGGTTGGGGACCCCTGCAATATAACACCTACTTACCAGTTGAAGTTTTCCCATTGTTTCTTCAAGATTCCGCATTTCAGATAGCTTTTTTTTAATCTCTTTCTAGGAATAAAAAGCCTATTAGGTAAATACCTAAAAGTCAAGAATACTTATCACTAAGTCACAGTGCAAATGAGACCAAGCCATTTTTCGAGCAGTTCATATACCCTCTTACCAGTGAGATCTGAGGCATTAGCCAGCCCTAATCCTCAGTTCCAATGAGGAGGAGGCAAAGTTTAGGTTTCTCTTTAATTTCTTGGTATCCTGAATGCTTACAGGGACCTATCTGTAACATGTGAAACGAGAGGGCTACTTGAAAATCTTTTTCTATCTGTATACTTGTAGGACTTTCCTTGACCCTTGATTTTTAGGATTCATCTTGTGACCCTGTCACTTCCTGACTTTCCTATCTTATTTGCTTTCTCACCACCTGCTACTACCAACCTGGATCCTCTATACTGCAACTGAGAGTGCTGAATGCCAAAATTAAAATATTATAACCTAATAGGAATCTTCTATTGAGCCAAGTTGTCATTCTTGATTACTGCCAATGGGACACGTGAAGCTGTGTTCAATATGTTGTATGCACAGCACAGAATATGCAAAAGGAAGTGGAAAAGGAGAGGAAGGAGATATAGGAGTGCTGCAATGAAACTAAAGCCACAAAAGCAAAATTAAAACCGCAATAATTATGTTCGTCATTTTCAAGGCTGTCTTGACTATTCTGGGTCCCTTAAGGTTCCACATGAATTTCAGGATTTTTTTCCTATTGCTGTAAAAAATGCCATTGGGATTTGGAGAGGTATTACACTGAATCTGCACATCGTTTTGGGTAGTATGGACATTCGAGCAGTATACAGTCTTCCAATCCATGAACACAGGATATCTTTCCATTTATTTCTGTCTTAATTTCTTTCAGCAGTGTTTTATAGCTGTCAGGGTACAAGTCTTTTGCCTCCTTGATTAAGTTTATCCCTAAGTACTTTATTCTTTTTTGATGCTATTGTAAATGGGATTATTTTCTTAATTTCCTTTTTGTATTTTAATTACTAGCATATAGAAATGCACCAGGTTTTTATGCAATGATTTTATATCCTGCAAGTTTGCTGAATTTATTAGTTCTGTTTTTGTTTTGTTTTTTTCTTTGTAATGGAATTTTTAGGGTTTTCTACACATAAGATCATCTCATCTGGAAACATAATTTTACTTCTTTCTTTTAATTTGGATGCCTTTCATTTCTTTTTCTTGCCTAATTCCTCTGGTTAGGACCGCCAGTACTATGTTGAATAGAAGTAGTGAGAATGGGCATCCTTCCCTTGCTCCTAACCTTAGAGGAAAAATTTTTCAGTCTTTTGTCACTGGGTATGATGTTAGCTGTGGGCTTTTCATAATATGGTCTTTATTATGTTGAGGTACTTTCCTTCTATTCCCCTAATTAGTGGAGGTGACACTATAATATTAACTCATATTATTCAACTGATGTAAAGTAGTGATCTTCAAACTAGGTTATACTCATTCCTGGGATAACATAAAGACTATCCAAGTACTATGTAAAACTATCATATATATACATATAAATAATACATTATTTACAATATATATTATATATATATATGTAGTTTTAAGGAATCAATATCTGGATTCTTAATTTGCACATACAGTCTTTCTTAAAAATTATCTACCTGAGGACTTGCTTGTGCTCTAGGTATCATGTGAGTTCTTCTTTCCCACCTCCCCTTCCAAAACTGCCTTTTCCCCACTTTTCAAAAGAAGGGAATGCATCTAATGTAATTCTGTCTCTACTTATAAAACACTTCTGGGGCTTCCCTGGTGGCGCAGTGGTGGAGAGTCCGCCTGCCGATGCAGGGAACACGGGTTCGTGCCCCGGTCCGGGAAGATCCCACATGCTGCTGAGCCTGTGCGTCCGGAGCCTGTGCTCCGCAACGGGAGAGGCCACAACAGTGAGAGGCCCACGTACTGCAAAAAAAAAACAAACAAACAAACAAAAAAAACAAACTTCCGAAGCACCAGACAAAAAGATAACCTGAAATGTTGGAGCTGGCCAAAGCCTTTGATTAAGACATTATTTTCTCCCATTGTATCTTACTAAGAGATGTATTTCCAATAAAATTTTACTTTTTTATTTCATAAGTATTTATCAACATTTGTACTATAGTTGTCACTTTGATCCACTGATTACTAATAATTATAATGATAACACTATTTAGAAGAAAATACTAAATACTAACGCTCTGAACCTTACAGTCGCAGGACATTTTTTAAAATAAAAAATTTCAATTCATGCATTTTTTTAATTGCAGAGACATTTGATATGAGTTATTATAAAAAGATATTCAAGCATAAAATATGTTAAAATAGGATAAAATTTTGTGAGGATTTCAAGAAGGATCATTTGGATTATACTGGCTATATTTAAAAGAATGATATGACAGTTTTAAGAGATCAATACTTACAATTGATTAGAAATTACATCCTTTGCATTTATTTAAACTTGAAGATGAAAAATGTTAGCTATCAACTTAAAACTGTGCAAGGACATACACAGTTTAAAAAAATACCTTTAAAGGTTCATGAGCACAAAATGACCTAGAGGACAAACTTAAGAAGTCTGCTCACAATGCAGAGATAAAAGGACAGAGATGAAAATCTTGCAGGAAAAGAGGACAGAGTCTGGAGAGCTGTCCTAGGAAGAGATGTGCTTCAGAAAGACAAACAACTAGAAAAAGGGCAAGAATTTAGGGGATAAAAACAACACCTTAGAAAAACATGAATTACAAAACAAACCAAAAGGCCTGAATAGGACATCAAAAGGTCTCAAGCTCACCCAGAAAGACAACTAGAAAAAGGGCAAGAATTTAGGGGATGTAAACAACACCTTAGAAAAACGTGAATTACAAAACAAACCAAAAGGTCTGAATAGGACATCAAAAGGTCTCAAGCTCACCATACTCTAGGAGAATTAATGAGCACCTCCAAAACCTAGACACACCTTTGCTTCCTCAAGTTCTTTGTCGGCAGTCTCGAGCACTTCTTCTTTATGTCTTTCCAACTGCTGTGCTAACTGGTCTATTTCAGTTAATTCCTGGCAGAGTTTTTCATTTTTGTTACTTAAATTAACAACTTCAGTAGTTACTGTTTCCTTGGTTTCCATAAGCTCTTGTATATGCTTTTCCAGGTCTTTATTAGCTTGCTGAAGAAAGTCAACCTAAATTGAATTTGTAATTCATAAGGTATATAAATTGGAAAATTATTAAAATACTGAACTTCCAAAATATTTCAAAATACTATATTTTTTAAAAAACTGAAAGTTAAAACCCCAGCTATTTTACATTTGCAAATTTATACTGTTTTGATTTGCAAAACTGACAATGTGTGCTTTAGTAAAAATATATACCCACTGTCTTCAATTTTCAAGCATGGAAGGAAAGGGTAAGTAAGAAATTTGTGTGAACTTTTTCCCAACACAGAGTTTTAAAAATATGACAAGATTATCACTATGATGATAGTATTAGTCGAGAGTGCTGTCCAATATAGTAGCCACTAGCATCCACACATGGCTACTGAGCACTTAAAATGTGGCTAGTCCAAACAGAGATGTGCTATAAATGTAAAATACAAACAGTATCCCAAAGGCTTAGTACAAAAAAAAGTAAAATGTTGCAATAATATTTGACAACATTGATTACATGTTGAAATGGTAATATTTTGGATATATTTAGGTAGATACATTATTAAAATTAATCTCATCTGTTTTCTTTTTACTTTTTAAATCAGGCTACTAGCAAATTTTAAATTACATATGTGGCTCATATCCTATTTCTGTTGAACAGCACTGCTCGAGAATTACTGCTGATATTTGGGGCTTACTCTATTCTGGTTGCAGTCTAGGCAGCAGTGACATCTAAATTTCTGAAGGTCATGGAAACAACCTAAATGTCCATCAGACGAATGGATAAAGAAGTTGTGGTGTGTATATGTATACACACACACACACACACACAATGGAATATTACCTAGCCATAAAAAAGAATGAAATAATTCCATTTACAGACACATGGATGGGCCTAGAGATTATCATACTAAATGAAGTAAGTCAGAAAGAGAAAGACAAATACCATATGATATCACTTACATGTGGAATAAAAAAATAATACAAATGAACTTATTTACTAAACAGAAACAGACTCATAGACATAGAAAACAAACTTATGGTTACCAAAGGGGTAAGGTGATGGAGGACGGATAAATCAGGAGTTTGGAATTAGCAGATACAAACTACTATATATAAAATAAAGAACAAGGTCCTACTGTATAGCACAGGGAACTATATACAATATCATGTAATAAAACATAATGGAAAAGAATATGAAAAGGAATACATATATAATACGTATAACTGAATCACTTTGCTGTATACCAGAAACTAACACACGTTGTAACTCAACTATACTTCAATTAAAAAACAAATAAATTCCTAAAGGTCATTTGTCATGCTTCACAGAAGTCTCTTGTTCTTTCACTCTTAGGTCAAATGCATGACAAGGGAAACCACTACATAGGTAAGTGAAAACTATATGTTTAATTTTTACATTTATTTTAAAAAATCATCTTTTTTATATTATAAAAGAAATACTGTCATAAAAAATTTGAAAATGGAGAAAATCATAAAGAAGACTAACCCATCACACAAAGATAAACTTTGTTAGTGTATTTTGGTGTATTCTCTTCTAGTGTTTTCTCTCTCTGAATGCATACACACATTGCTTTTGTGTGTGTGTGTTCACCTAGTGTTTTTTTATTTTTTTATACAGCAGGTTCTTATTAGTCATCAATTTTATACACACACATTTTTTAAAGCAAATTGAAGGTTACATTTTACCTATGGTTTATTCTCTTCTTTTAAATATTTATCATTATGGTGTATATATTCCTACCTCATTAAATATTCTTTAAAAACATGATTTTTCAATAGCTGCACCCAATTTTGGATACTTTGACTCTATCAAATTTTTTCCACTGTAAATAACAGCCAAGCAAACAACCCTGTCACTTTCACAAACCCACAGACCATCATAAACACTTATGATTTTATATGCTCAGTGAAATAATTATGAGTCATTACCTGAATATTTAAATGAGCAATAAGCTTTTCGTTGGCTTTATTTCTACTCTCCAGAGAAAGGATATCAGAGGAGCGACCCCCATCCAATGCAACCGACAGTCGTTCTATTTCTCGTTCTCTTAGTTCAATCTGAAGACATAAAGTCATACTATCATTTTAAAAACTCAGGTTTTCAACTGAAATGATTAACACTGGACAAACATTTATTTGGATATACTTCCATTTTTCTTAGGTCCCACAACATATACAAAAGATTAACATTCATATAAATACCCACACATAAATGGGATTATGAAATGCATTTATGCAGAGCAAAAATATACACAGAAAATATCAACCTAAGAATTGTCAACATAGGTTTCATAAGTATTTTCATTGAAGAGATTCTTCCTAATTTAATTTTTTTGTTTTGTTTTTTCCTCCTCTAAGAGTAGGCAATGTTTATATAAAAAGAAACTACTAACTACTGGAACTGAGTCTGAACTACTTCACTGCCTGGTGGAATAAATGCGGGATAAACGAATGTAAAACACAAAGGAAAGTTATTTGCTACTGAAACTCAATATTAAAAAGGATATGAGGCTGGAGTGAATTTAATTAATTATCTATTATTTAGAAAGCAACAGACTATGATTAAAAACATCACTACCAACCACAAATTCACATAGAAGAATCTGGAAAAACCAGAACCTGAACCAAGATGGCAGAGTAGAATGACGTGCTCTCACTCTCTCTTCTGAGAACACCAGAATCACAATTAGCTGCTGGACAATCATCGACAGGAAGACACTGGAACTCACCAAAAAAGACACCCCACATCCAAAGACAAAGGAGAAGCCACAGTGAGACGGCAGGAGGGGCGCAATCACAGTAAAATCAAATCCCATAACTGCTGGGTGGGTGACTCACAGACTGGAGAACACTTATACCACAGAAGTCCACCCACGGGAGTGAAGGTTCTGAGCCCCACGACAGGCTTCCCAACCTGGGGGTCCGGCAACGGGAGGAGGAATTCCTAGACTTACAGACTTTGAAGGCTAGTGGGATTGGACTGCAGGACTTCGACAGGACTGGGGGAAACAGAGACTCCACTCTTGGAGGGCACACACAAAGTGGCGTGTGCACTGGGACCCAGGGGAAGGAGCAGTGACCCCAGGGGACACTAAACCAGACCTACCTGCTAGTGTTGAAGGGGCTCCTGCAGAGGCGGGGGGTGGCTGTGGCTCACCGTGGGGACAAGGACACTGGCAGCAGAAGTTCTGGGAAGTACTCCTTGGTGTGAGCCCTCCCAGAGTCTGTCATTAGTCCCACAAAGAACCCAGGTAGTCTCCAGTGTTGCGTTGCCTCAGGCCAAACAACCAACAGGGAGGGAACCCAGCCCCACCCATCAGCAGTCAAGTGGATAACAGTTTTACTGAGCTCTGCCCACAAGAGCAACAGTCAGCTCTACCCATCACCAGTCCCTCCCATCAGAAAACCTACACAAGCCTCTTATATAGCCTCATCCACCAGAGGGCAGACAGCAGAATCAAGAAGAACTACAATCCTGCAGCCTGTGAATCAAAAGCCACATTCACAGAAAGATAGACCAGATGAAAAGGCAGAGGGTTATGTACCAGATGAAGGAACAAGATAAAACCCCAGAAAAACAACTAAATGAAGTGGAGACAGGAAACCTTCCAGAAAAAGAATTCAGAATAATGATAGTGAAGATGATCCAGG
>NC_041220.1:49487607-49489079 GCF_002837175.3 Physeter macrocephalus
TAACTGAAATGAAAAATAAACTAGAAGGAATCAATAGCAGAATAACTGAGGCAGAAGAATGGATAAGTGACCTGGAAGACAGAATGGTGGAATTCACTGTTGCGGAACAGAATAAAGAAAAAAGAATGAAAAGAAATGAAGACAGCCTAAGAGACCTCTGGGACAACATTAAACGCAACAACATTTGCATTATAGGGGTCCCAGAAGGAGAAAAGAGAGAGAAAGGACCCGAGAAAATATTTGAAGAAATTATAGTCGAAAACTTCCCTAACGTGGGAAAAGAAATAGCCACCCAAGTGCAGGAAGTACACTGAGTCCCACATAGGATAAACCCAAGGAGAAACACGCCAAGACACATAGTACTCAAATTGGCAAAACTTAAAGACAAAGAAAAATTATTGAAAGCAGCAAGTGAAAAATGACAAATAACATACAAGGGAACTCCCATAAGGTTAACAGCTGATTTCTCAGCAGAAACTCTACAAGCCAGAAGGGAGTGGCATGATATACTTAAAGTGATGAAAGGGAAGAACCAACAACCAAGATTACTCTACCCAGTAAGGATCTCATTCAAATTCGATGGAGAAATCAAAAGCTTTACAGACACACAAAAGCTAAGAGAATTCAGCACCACCAAACCAGCTCTACAACAAAAGCTAAAGGAACTTCTCTAAGTGGGAAACACAAGAGAAGAAAAGGACCTAGAAAAACAAACCCAAAACAATTAAGAAAATGGTGATAGGAACATACATATGGATAATTACCTTAAAAGTGAATGGATTAAATGCTCCAACCAAAAGACAAAAGCTTGCTGAATGGATACAAAAACAAGACCCATATATATGCTGTCTACAAGAGACCCACTTCAGACCTAGGGACACATACAGACTGAAAGTGAGAGGACAGAAAAATATATTCCATGCAAATGGAAATCAAAAGAAAGTTGGAGTAGCAATACTCCCATCAGATAGAACAGACTTTAACATAAAGAATGTCACAAGAGACAAGGAAGGACACTACTTAATGATCAAGGGATCAATCCAAGAAGAAGATATAACAATTATAAATATATATGCACCCAACGTAGGAGCACCTCGATACATAAGGCAACTACTAACAGCTATAAAAGAGGAAACTGACAGTAACACAATAATAGTGGGGGCCTTTAACACCTCACTTACTCCGATGGACAGATCATCCAAAATGAAAATAAATAAGGAAACAGAAGCCTTAAATGACACAACAAATCAGATAGATTTAATTGATATTTACAGGACATTCCATCCAAAAACAGCAGATTACACTTTCTTCTCAAGTGCGTATGGAACATTCTCCAAGATAGATCACATCTTGGGTCACAAATCAAGCCTCAGTAAATTTAAGAAAATTGAAATCATATCAAGCACCTTTTCTGACCACAACGCTATGAGATTAGAAATGAATTACAGGGGAAAAAACATAAAAAACACAAA
>NC_041220.1:49490126-49490976 GCF_002837175.3 Physeter macrocephalus
TGAGGGAAAAAAACGGAGCTGGAGGAATCAGACTCCCTGACTTCAGACTATACTACAAAGCTACAGTAATCAAGAGAATATGGTACTGACACAAAAACAGAAACACAGATCAATGGAACAAGATAGAAAGCCCAGAGGTAAACTCACGCACCTATCGTCATCTAATCTATGACAAAGGAGGCAAGGCTATATATACAATGCAATCCCTATCAAATTACCAATGGCATTTTTTTACAGAACTAGAAGAAACAATCTTAAAACTTGTATTGAGACACAAAAGACCCCGAATAGCCCAAGCAGTCTTGAGGGAAAAAAACGGAGCTGGAGGAATCAGACTCCCTGACTTCAGACTATACTACAAAGCTACAGTAATCAAGAGAATATGGTACTGACACAAAAACAGAAACACAGATCAATGGAACAAGATAGAAAGCCCAGAGGTAAACTCACGCACCTATCGTCATCTAATCTATGACAAAGGAGGCAAGGCTATATATACAATGGAGAAAAGACAGTCTCTTCAATAAGTGGTGCCAGGAAAACTGGACAGCTACATGTAAAAGAATGAAATTAGAACACTCCCTAACATCATACACAAAAATAAACTCAAAATGGATCCGAGACCTAAATGTAAGAGGAGACACTATAAAAGTCTTAGAGGAAAACATAGGAAGAACACTCTTTGACATAAATCACAGCAAGATCTTTTTTGATCCACCTCATAGACTAATGGAAATAAAAACAAAAATAAACAAATGGGACCTAATGAAACTCAAAGCTTTTGCACAGCAAAGGAAACCATAAAAAAGACGAAAAGACAACCCTCAGAATGGGAGAAAATATTTGCAAA
>NC_041220.1:49491453-49497542 GCF_002837175.3 Physeter macrocephalus
CATTTGTTGAGACGTGGATGGATCTAGAGACTGTCATACAGAGTGAAGTAAGTCAGAAAGAGGAAAACAAATATCGTATATTAATGCATGTATGTGGAACCTAGAAAAATGGTACAGATGAACCGGTTTTCAGGGCAGAAGTTGAGAGACAGATGTAGAGAGAAAATGTATGGACACCAAGGGGGGAAAGCCACGGGAGGGTGGGGATGGTAGTGTGATGAACTGGGCGATTGGAATTGACATGTATACACTGATGTGTATAAAATTGATGACTAATAATAACCTGCTGTATAAAAAAATAAATAAAATAAAATTCAAATATTAAAAAAAAAAGAATCTGGAATAACGCATACACTTTCAATCTCTGGTTTTCTTTTCCAAAAATTTGAAAACAAAAACCAAGTATTCAATTTAACAAACAATTATTGAGCTTAGTTCTAAGTATACAAAGATGAATAAAACACAGTCCCTTACTTTCAGGAACACACAGCTTTACAGGAAAAGCAAGCAAGCTAACCAATAATTGCTTTAATATGTTGTTCAATGGTAGAAAAATAGAAATAGGTATATGGTACCAAAGTAGTCAAGGGAATAAATTGATTTAGACTCCACAATATAGTCATGTCTATAGAAATTAATGAAGGCCTTATCAAATAAGTCTAAAAAACTTATAAATGATGCTAGGCAGAGAAGAAAGGAGGGATGTTCCAGGCAGTGACAAAGAAGCATAAAGCAACGCAATATGTTTGAGGGAGCAGAAATGACTCAGTATGACTGGACTGTAATGTGCGAGGAAACTAATAGTTGGAGATGAGTCTGAAGAATTAGGCAGGAACTAATTATGATAAGCACTGACTACTTCGCTGGGAGAAATATTGCTCTGGACTAAAGGATGAATTTGATAAGAATAAGACCAGAGGAAGGAAGACCTCTTGTAGGAATATATGAGAGATGATTAGGGCCAGTGGTATAGGGCAGAGCAGAAGTAGTAAGTTTAAGAAGCACTCAGAACTGACAGAGCATGGTGAGTGGTGTGTGGCAGGAGGAGAATGAGATCTAGAAAGACTACAGAATGTTGGCTTGGGCAAATGCTGATGCTTCCAACCAAAGTAGAGAATATAGGAGGAAAAAGAGATTTGAGACAGAAGTTGGCAAGTTCAGTACTAGGCATATGTGTACAGAGAGCATTCAACCAAGTGGAAATGCCCAGTGTCAAGTTGGGTATATGGGTCTGGACCTCAGCAGAGAGGTTTGAGCCTGAGACACTGGGGAGTCATCAGTATTCAGGTAATAAACTAAGAGAGTGGATGATACTATTTGAGAAAACACAAAGGGAGAGGAGAAGGAGTCAAAGACAGAATCTTGAGAAACAGTGATATTTTAGGGAGCAGACAAAGGAAAAAAGCAAAGAAGATATTATAAGAGGTTAAAAAAAAGCGAGAAAAGGAAAACCAAAAGAAAATGAAGCCATGGATGAGTTTCAAAGAAAAATTATGAATGATGTCAAATACTACAGAGTGGGTCATGAAAATGAAGACTTAAAGTATCCTTCTGGAGGTAGCAATTAGTGTCAGTGGTATCAATTACTACATCAATTTATAAAGTGTGGGACAGAAGCCAGACTGCAAAAGGTTACGGAGTGAACAGGAGGTGAAGAAGCAGAGAAGGAAGAATAAGTACTCTTTAGAGAAGTACTTATGAGGGAGAAGACATTAATTAGCAAGAGGGAAACGTAGTTAAAAGAGATTTTTTTTTTTTTTTTTTTTTTTGGTGGTATGCCGGCCTCCCTCTGCTGCGGCCTTTCCCGTTGCGGAGGACAGGCTCCGGACGCGCAGGCTCAGCGGCCATGGCTCACGGGCCCAGCCGCTCCGCGGCATGTGGGATCCTCCCAGACCGGGGCGCGAACCCAGTTCCCCTGCATCGGCAGGCGGACGCGCAACCGCTGCGCCACTAGGGAAGCCCAAAAGAGATTTTTAACGGGATATTAGTGATGACACTCTTGCCTCCTCACAGGACTGTTAAGAAGACTAAAAAATTTATAATTGTAAAGCGGCCATGTAAGCTTGTTAAAGAATAATTGATTAAAGCAATATCCTAAGGAGAAGAGAGGAAATGGGGCCAAGTGCACAGGCAGAAAGACTAAACCTTAAACAGGAAGAACACCACCCTACCCACTAAGTCTTAAGGAGAGCCTGAGTGTGAATATTGCTCATTTTAAAGGGGTAGAGATCGGAAATTGAAAAAAAGGTGATATCCTGAGAAGGAGGGAAGAACAGGAATAACACCACCCTACCCACTAAGTCTTAAGGAGAGCCTGAGTGTGAATATTGCTCATTTTAAAGGGGTAGAGATGGGAAATTGAAAAAAAGGTGATATCCTGAGAAGGAGGGTCTTATAGGCCAGGGAAAGAGCTTGAAGAGAACAGTAAAATGTGGAATATATGCTGAGAAAAACAGAACAAGTTCAAGCAAAAAAAAAAAAAAAAAAACAACTGATAGGAAACAGAGTGGACTCAATCAAGATTGATAACCACAATAAATTCGTGGTTTCAATCAGAATGGTCAGGTTATTTTCTCCAAACACCCCAGCCACCTCATGCAGAGACAGTAAAGATTGGTCAGTTTATGTTCATAAAGTACTTGGAAAAAAATATGATGAAAGAATGACTGAATATTAATTGAAAAATATCAATACAATTCATCTCATGTGCATATTTGACATGTTCAACATCTTTCCATGAAGTAAGTTTTTTGGTTGACATTATAACAATCCCTTTTAACTCCATTTTATCCAAGTAATCTTCAAAGTACTTTATAAACTTAACAGTTACACCAACACATAAGTTACATCTATATTTGTATGTGCAGATTTCTTCACTCCAAAAAAACGTAGTCATGTGCAGAAAATGAAAAACATGTTACCCAATTTAAACTTCAGTAAGCATGTTAAGAAAGAAAGCCTATAATTATCCAAGTTAGAATTTAACCAAGACACCAACAGAAAGTAGGAAAGAACAAAGGTTGTTAAAGTTATAATCTAACTCTGCATCTATTAATTCCCCTGCTTCTTTAGAAAACTGTGTTATGGGGTACTAGTGCTTGTAGCAAAAACATGCAACAAATACGGCAACACAGAAAAGTAACTTTCAAAGAGCCTTATATTCAAAATGACAAAATCTATAGTAAGATTAAAAAATTATTTAAAATACCATTACAAAGCATAACACACTTTAATAAAATACCTCCTGAGATGGAAACAGTTAATATGGTTATATTTGGTTATATTTGGGGAGACAGATGATTCACCTTAAAAAATCAAAACAAAACAAAAAACTACTATTCACCTCCATGCATAAGGAAAGGAATGGACTGAATGCCCTGAAGCCATCTAAGCCATTCCATCTATTAATTCTAAATATTAACAAATTTATGAAAAAGAAGAGCTGTATTAAAAACTCAGTATCAGTAATATCAAATATAACTTAATTTCACTTACAATCACAGCTACTATGCAAGTAAATAAAAATCCTACCTGCTTGTTATAATCTCTCAGTCCACTTTCCATCACTGCTAACTTTTCTTGTAATTGGTAGACTTCTTGCTGAAGTTCTTGAATTCTGAAACACATTTACAACTAATACCAATATACTTTTGTTAAGAAATACAAAATAACAAAAAGTGAAACTAGACGCCTTCTCTTAAAAACCCTCTACTTTTTGTTTCTCAGTGAGGTAGGAGGTGCTGTGCCAAAGGGCTCCAAAGCCACAGCGTAGAGTACATCATCTTGCAGATTTAATTTTCCAAGAATAGATAAAAAATTGAGTGGTAAATAATTTGAAACTCAGATACATTATGCCTACTACTGCATTTTGATCCTCAGGACAACTCTTCCAGGTACTGTTGCCAATTCTCAGGTTCAGGGAACTAAGCGACTAGTCCAAAATTCACAAAAGTGAAATAAGGGACCCTACATGATCCCGTATTTTCTAATGAACTATCCTGCAATCCTAGAAAAAAGAAAAATATTGAGAAATACTACCATTTTCCAAGTAACTACAGCAAAAAACCTACTCCTTTCCGGAACTCGTTAATTCTAAGAGAAACAAGATTTGTCTAAATTAGCTGAATTCTGCAACTGCCCAAATGTATTTGTTTTACATCAAACTTTGCCACGCATTAACATAAATATGACACAACCACTTTCATACTGGAAAAATAAAGCCTGAAGCCAGGTCTGCTTTTAAGAGAGATTTTCCATGGAGTAGCGGGAGTAAGGCTAAACACTGCTCGTCCCTGCCATTACTGCAACCAACATTTCCTACTAATCTAGGTGTAGGAGAGGAGTATGTATGCAACCACAGTTATATATGCACAAATGACTCTGCATACAGTTAAATGTGCACATGCAAATTAAAACAAACAAGATAATCAAGAGACTAATGCTACCTATGATGGTTTGATAGAAAAGATGAAGAAGAATGTTAAGGTGAAAGAAAAAGACAGAAAATGATAACACATGTAGCCCCCAAAAACTTCTTGCATAATACTAACACATTGTCTAAGTCTTAGATTATAAATGTACCAGAAAAACAAAACACAAGATATTTCATGGGTAAGGTCAGATAACTATATAAATACAAGTACATAATACTGTGTGAGCAGAACTGAGCTAAAAGATCCTAATTAGTCCCTCAATCAATGTCTTTTTTTTTTTGCTATATTGAGATTAATAAAGTAGAAAACTCCCCCATATTTTCTGCATAATCTACAAAGTAAAAAGCTAACTGCACTAACCATTTCCACTAGTGTTCCGTATTTTAAACTGTTTCTGCAGCTATGACCACAGAGGCTGTCACTAGTGCTCTCTCACTCCTCTGTACCTCTTATAAGTTTCTTAATGGCATTTTGTGTATTTCCCTTGTCTCATCTTTATTATACTGGGTTATAAGCTTCTCAAAAGCTGCAACACCACCTTATTCATCTTTACATCCCCAGAACAGTTACACAGTGCCTTTTCCAGAGAGCTTAATGAAGTTGTAATTAAAACAGAATTTACATGATTCCAATTTAAGGAAATACCAACATATAAAGCTAGAGAATCATGAAGCAGAATTTCAAAGCCAGTTACAAGTCTACTCATGTCTACTGGTATTTGACAAAAATATGAAGTAATAAAGAGTCTGTAAAAGATTTACTGGGTGACGAAACTAAATGTCAAAGCAACTCTACTGAAATAGGCTCTAGATGGCACTAAATTGTTTTAAATCAAATATGGACAGAAACATCAGATATATGATCTCTTTGAAATCAAAAGTTTCAAAACAAGTAAAAACCTTCTATATTCAGAATACACTCAGAAAGCATTTACTGAGTGCTTGTGCAAAGTTCTATGCTAGGCACCAGAGATACTATAGTTAAGAAGACAGAAGCCCTACTATGAAGAAACTGAAGGCGAACCAAGTGATCAATTAACTAAAGCCAACAAAGAATTATTTAATGCACCTGTTATCAGCCACTTGCAGAAGGTCTGCAATGTACGGGTCATCTGGCTGAGGAACTGGATAAGAACTGACTTCAGAGGGAGGGACTGGTTCGTCAATTTGCATACGCTGGCGCCTGAAAGCAATACTTCTTTTCTTGCCACCTAAAAAAAGCACATGTGTATTTAAAAAAATTTAAAACAAAACAAAACACTGTCTTAGAATTAAATATTTCAGAAGGTTAGCCTTTTAGTTATAAAGTGTGTCTCTAGCTCATATTACATACTGATAAAATGTTTTCTCCCTTATATATAAATTTACCCACCTGATCTTTAAACAATGCATTCCTGAAAACCTCAACAAGATATGGCTATAAAACAAGCTTTATTTCCTGCATGCTTGGTACATATGCCCAGATTTAATCTGTTCCTCCAGGAGATGAGGACCAGACTTCGACAAGACTAAAAGTTGAGTGTGCCTTGTGGTATTCGCTATTATGAGCTCAAGAAATCATCACCAGCAGAAAACTGTCAAACGAGGAGCTTGGGGGCTTCCCTGGTGGCGCAGTGGTTGCGCGTCCGCCTGCCGATGCAGGGGAACCGGGTTCGCG
>NC_041220.1:49497718-49554519 GCF_002837175.3 Physeter macrocephalus
AGCGGCTGGGCCCGTGAGCCATGGCCGCTGAGCCTGCGCGTCCGGAGCCTGTGCTCCGCAACGGGAGAGGCCACAGCAGGGGGAGGCCCGCATACCACAAAAAAAAAAAAAAAAAAAAAAAAAAAACGAGGAGCTTAAGGTAGTGATAACTAAAATAAACATGCTTATTAAGCAATGCCAAAGGAGAAGATAACTGAAACTTTAAGAAGCAAAATTAGTATATAGAGGAATGTATAACCTGAATTAGTATAATTTCTTAATTAGTAAATTGTCTCAATTATCCTTAAAACTAGCAGGAGTAATTTATTTTTATGGTTAGATATATCCTGCCTTGGTCCAAACCACATGGATAATTTACCTTTTCCAGTATCTGGCCAAGATTAGACATGTACTTGAAAAACTAATTGACCCTCACAAAGAACAAACATAACCCTCAACTTTGTCTTCATTAGAATCCTTTGTCTTCATTAGAATCCAAATTTTTTATACTCCTAATCTTTTGTTCTGAGGATGAAGAAACTGGGTCAAAATCATTTAAATGACCTGCTTGTATACACACCTGAACAGGTAAACCATTTTCTTCTTCCCTTATCTCCTGGTTTTCCTCCTTGGTTGCTCCTCAGTTTCTTTCAAAGACCCTCTTCTGCCACCTGTGCCTTAAATGTCAATTTTGGTTCTCCTCTCTTTCCAGTCTACATAATCTTACTAGATAATTCCTACCACATTCAGAGCTTCAATTCTCATGATATTCCAATGATTCCCAAATGTGAATCTCCATCTGGGATCATACTTCTGAGAACAGATCTACATATCCCACTGCATACTAGAAATCTCAGTGTGAATGTCCTGTAGGTATAACATACTCAACACACCCTTTGTGAAGGGTGGACTCCTGTTCTGCTTTCCACATTCTCTATCTTAAGAAATACTACCATCATCCACGCACTCATTCCCTGCAAACAAATTTAGGAATTCCTCTACTTCCCAAGTCTACCACATTCAGTCACTAAATTTTAGAGATTACACCTCCTAAATCTCTCTTGAATCTGTCCCACTCTTTTCTCAGAAAATCTATCCTCTTTTTTGTTTTCTTAATCTTCTAGGTACTTCTGAGATCTTCTCCCACATTTCTCCATCTTTTCTGCCTTTGGCTCATGGTCCTCCCTCTCCATCTCATTTCCTGCCATTTCAAGTCCCACTGATTCCTCCCCCACCCTGACCCCTCGGTTCACAATTCCTCAACTCTCATGAGTCTCCTCTTCACTCAGCTATAGGCACACAATAACATGATTACGCCTGGACTTTGTCACTGGTTAGAACTGTGCCAGTGCCCAGATCTTCAACTCTCTTCTGATGGCAATCTTCATTCTGACCAAATTACTTCAGTCTCTACCTAGTCTCATAATTCAGCACTTTCCTACATCTCACTTACTTCCATAATCTTAATCCCATGGTTTAGACATCTCAATGATCTAGTTACTAGTACTGGAGATTCTTCCACTGACTTTATGCCCAGACAACCACCAACTCTAAATATACCCCATCATTTCTTTTTTCTTGCTTGAGAACTACTGAGCATAAAGCTAAAAAGGGTAAAATAAACTAAGAAATAAAAAAGTACATCATTTCCAAATTCTTTAATGAGTATGAATTACTTTTATAACTGAAATAATAATGACAAAAATAATAGAAAAAAGAATTTAATGATTAAAGAAATAAAACTCTAGGCATTGAAGCCAGACTACTTGTATCTAAGAAGTTATTATTACATAAATTTCTAAGCACATGTATAGAGTATAAGCTGGATCTTCAGAAATAAATTTACAAGTTTTTGTGACTAGCCAAGTACATCTTTTCAAATACTAAAGTTTAAGCATGAAAATCCAAAGTCCCATTTCAGTCAACAGTTCTAATATTTTTAAAATATTACATGTGCACAATTTGTTTTGAGAGGGAACAGACTCACCTGGAGTTTGTACTACAGCTTGCAAATTCTTTTCTTGAAGCTGTTGAATTTTTTCATTCTTAGCTTTACTCTCTTTCTCCAGAAGTTTGAGTTTATGAACATATTGATTATTTAGAAATTTCAGATCAGCTGTTTCACGTGCACACTTTTTCAATGTGGTTTTCAACTCTTAAAATGAAAAAGATTCAAAGAGTATTTTACAATCTAGAAATTCTTCCATTTCACAAAACACAAAAAGTCATAGTAATTTGAAAGGCTCCACCTGATTCTCATGTATGCTTTGTTAGAAAGGCTATACCTTTTCTACCACTATTAACAAACTGCAAATAAGTCACCAGCACAAAAAGGAATTATATTTTTCTTCTGTGGTATGAGCCTAATATAAATCATGGCTTTTGATCCAGTAAATTGAATATGAAGCTAAAGGATTATGAATTCATGCCAGGTATCAGACAGGGCTTCCTATTGAATATAAGAAGATTTTATAAGTTAGCCATATAATTACCCCTTGCCCAGTACCTTTGAAATCATTCTAATTCTACCTTTCAGATCAAAGATGGGATATTAAAGAATCAGACGACAGATACATGGCTTTCTCTCAGTAAGAGAAAAACAAAAGTTATTTCAAGAACATTTCTTCAGTACCAGCATTTAATATTTTCTACAGCAATTTAAAAAAAAAAATAAATTTATTTATTTATGGCTGCGTTGGGTCCTTGTTGCTGCGTGCGGGCTTTTCTCTAGTTGCAGCGAGCGGGGGCTACTCTTTGTTGCAGTGTGCGGGCTTCTCTTGTTGCACAGCATGGACTCTAGGCACACAGGCTTCAGCAGTTGTGGCATGTGGGCTTCAGTAGTTGTGGCACATGGGCTCAGTAGTTGTGGCTCACGGGCTCTAGAGCACAGGCTCAGTAGTTGTGGTTCATGGGCTCTAGAGCACAGGCTCAGTAGTTGTGGTGCACGGGCTTAGTTGCTTCGTGGCATGTGGGATCTTCCCGGACCAGGCCTCGAACCCATGTCCCCTGCATTGCCAAGTGGATTCTTAACCACTGTGCCACCAGGGAGGGCCCTCTACAGCAATTTTAATTCTAAAAATTTAATCCACATAAAGTAAAAATGAATACAGTTATGGAATGCAAATTTACTTTCCTTCTTGGAAACTCTTCAACACACCCTACAATATTTCAAGAGGTGTCAATAGGATGACTATCACATTTTCTAATCAACAGTTTTAAAGGTAGACTAGTCTTTCTTACATATAAAATGAAAAGGGCAAAAATACTGCATTTTAAAAATCACAAAATTTTACCTTTAATGTGTTGGCCTGATTGTTCTCTCAGTTTCATTAATTCCAGGTATAATTCATTATTTTCCTTACTCAATCTTGCATTTTCAAGTTTATAAGGTTCCAATACAAAATCAAAATTGGCACTTTCTTTTTCAGCTTTCACAGCAGATAATTTTGATTTCCGAAGACTTTCTGTTGTATGAACTAGATCACTAATATTCAAGAACAGAAAATGTAAATACAAGGAAACATTCCATTAACTTTTAATAACTAAAAACATATTTGTAAAAAGACTTAAAATAAATGTTAATGTTAAGTGAGCTCAAATCTAAAACAAACAAACAAAAACAAACACTAGGAGTCTTTCAAGGTACCAGGAAGTACTCAAAAATTTCTCAAAACAGGATTAATTAAAGATTTTTTTAAAATATAAATTTATTTTATTTTTGGCTGTGTTGCGTCTTTGCTGCTGCGCGCAGGCTTTCACTAGTTGCGGTGAGCAGGGGCTACTCTTTGTTGTGGTGCACGGGCTCTAGGCACGTGGGCTTCAGTAGTTGTGGCATATGGGCTCAGTAGTTATGGCCCACGGGCTCTAGAGCGCGGGCTCAGTAGTTATGGTCCGTGGGCTCAGTCACTCCGCGGCATGTGGGATCTTCCCAGACCAGGGATCGAACCTGTGTCCCCTGCATTGGCAGGCAGATTCTTAACCACTGAGCAACCAGGAAGTCCCAAAACAGAATTAATTAAAAATTATGAAACATATACACACAGGCAGAATCATCTTTCAATCTCCCCTCTAACTCACCCCCCCATATCTAATTAGTCACCTGATCCTGTGGAATCTGTGAAACTTATTTGTTCATTCAACAAACATTTACTGAATGCCTGCTATATGCTGTGTCAGGGACACAACAAATAATAAGTCAGTTCCCGACCTCTAAGAACATAGACCCGTGGAATATTCACTCCATCAACATTTACTGAGCAGGGGACATGGTAAAGAACTCACTATCACGGATCTTATATTCTACTAACAATTTGTCAAAAGTTATAATACTATGTGATAACCTCAACAAATATTTCAGTGCCAACAATGTGTTCAGCCTGTTCTAGGTATGCCAGTTATAAAGTCAGTCTCTAGTCTCATGGAGTTTGCATTCTATCGGGAAGATAAAACAAGTTTCCAACAATGATAATAGCTAATAACATGCAGCAGATGTGACAGAGTCCTGCAGGCCATATGGCTAACTGAACATAAGGGCAAGGCAGGAGGGAGAGGAGAAAGGGACTTTATAGGCAGATAGAACAGCATATGGAGAGACCAAGGGAAAAAGTGAACACATGTTTAGGAGCTTCAAGTGGTTAATACATGGGAAATGAAGGTGTACGAGTATAAAATCACTGTGGAAAATGTCTGTCAGTTTCCTGAAAAGTTAAATATACTTCTACCCTGTAACTCCGAATTGTCGATCTAGTACTAGATCATGAAGGATTCTGCAGGCCATGCTAAAGACCATAAAGTATCTTTCATCCATTCTCTCCTTTCCATCACCATCACTTATAGTCCTACTGCAAAAGCTTCCTAGGCCACTTCCCTGCTTTAGTCTCACATCACAGTTATAGAATTCTTGCGGAAAAGAACAAAAATCACAAAGACTCTTTCAGTTAAAGTAACAAGTAACAGCTAAAGTCATGGTCAACCACATTAGAGAAACATTATAAATGTAATAGTAATTAGAGACCAGTGACTAACATAATGTCAACTATATTTCAATAAAAAAATAAAGACCAGTGAATACAGCAGTTACAGAACTCCCAACTAGATCAGAAAATCACATTAAAATTTGTACTTTTACTCACAGACAAAACCTGCAGAAACATTCACTCTGAATAGTATAGTGTGAATGGTGACCCTAGAGTTTTGCAATGTGGAGGCCCTGAATTGATGACAGCAGAGTAGAATCTAAGAAGAATAGAGAAACTTCAGGTGACTTAAGGACTTTTAAAAAATCTACCCATTTCTCTACTGAAGGATAAAGTTCAATCAGAAACTAGATAAATGGGATTAAGGATCACACAGGTTTAGAACTGTATTTTCATCTTTACCTGAAAAGTTTTTCTACCAAAGGTAAACACTCCACTGTCAGAGCCTGGCGGTATCCCAACTGATCCAATCTTTTCCTAATATTAATATATTTTCTTTCTGCAGCTGTAGTCATCTTGTCTTCCAAAGTAGTTTTATTCATTTCCAAAAATTAAAATCCTAAAAGAAAAGAATGAAACATCATTCTATTATCAGCTATTATTATTGTCTCACGTTAAGAAGAAAAGAATCTTTTAATATGAAGCAATTATTCTGTTTCTTTTCAGGTAGGCAGTCTTCTGGAATATTTAGATTGATTTAAATCCAATGTTTAAATGTTTAAATCCAATTCACGTTGCTGCATTAAAATAAACATCTCCTCACAAACCTATACGGAAAAGTTAAGACAGGGACTTCCCTGGTGGTGCGGTCGTTAAGAATCCGCCTGCCAATGCAGGGCACATGGGTTCGAGCCCTGGTCCAGGAAGATCCCATATGCCGCAGAGCAACTAAACCCCTGTGCCACAACTACTGAGCCCACGCGCCACAACTACTGAAGCCTGCACGCCTCGAGCCAGTGCTTCGCAACAAAGAGAAACCACCGCAACGAGAAGCCCGCACACCACAACGAAGAGTAGCCCCCGCTCGCTGCAACTAGAGAAAGCCCGCGTGCAGCAACGAAGACCCAATGCGGCCAAAAATAAATAAATAATTTTTTTAAAAAAAGTTAAAACAATAACGCTTCTAGGAAAAAAAAAAAAGAATATTTTCCCAAGCCTGAGACAGGCAGAGAATACTTAGAAAAGCCTCTTTTAACAGCACTAAATACAAAGGAAAAACTTGATAAATTGGATTTCTTTAAATTAAAAAGTCTGCTCATCAAAATATGCCCTTTTATTTGACAAACAAAAACAAAAGAGTAGGAGAAAAATATTCATAATATCTAACAAAGGATTTGTATATGGGATACAGAAAGAACTCTTACAATTCAATAATAAAGACAACCCAGTAAGAAAATGGGCTAAGATTTGCAAAAGATATCTGAATGGGAATAATCATATGAAAAGTTGCTTAATACCATTAGCCATCAGGGAAATTGAAACCACAATGAGATACAATTATGCCCATACTAGAATGGCTAAAATTAAAGGTACAATACCAAATGTCGTCAAGGACTTGGAGTAACAAGAATCTTCACATTGCTGACAGGAGTGTAAAATCTCTGTGGAAAAAGCCTGGTAGCGTCTTATAAAGTTAAGCATACTTCTATCCTATGACTCTCTAATTCTATTCCAAGGTATTTACTCAAGGAAATGAAAATAAGCATCTACAAAGAGACTATACAAGAATATTCGAAGCAGCTTTATTCATAATAGCCCCAAACTGGAAACAACCTATTTATCCATCAACAGAGGAAAGATAAGTTACAGAAGATACATATACTGTATGATTCCATTTATATGAAGTTCAAGAACAGGCAAAATTAAACCATGTGCAACGATATTAGAACAACAGCGGCCTAGGGCTATGGGGGTGTGGGTGGAGCCAGACTGGAAGGGCTACAAGGGAACTTTCTGGGGTAATGAAAATATTGTGTTGAGGGGGACAGACGTCACACCAGTGTATACATTTATCAAAGCTTTTCAAATAGCACACTTAAGATCTGTGCATTTCACCATGTAAATTTTACTTAGATTAGAAAAACAAAAGACACAAACGCATAAGTATCTCTGTACATGTTTTTATCCTTGTCTTTTAAAATATTTATGAATATATTATCTATCAAGCTGCCCTAAAATGGAGTCATCCAAAGATCACTTCTTTAGAAAAATGTGCTCTTTTCTAACTTTACCAGGTAAATATGGTCCTAATACTCATATTTCTAAACCAAATAAAAACTTTGCTTTACATCTCTACTGTTCACAATTTATAAAACATGCAAGTATATGAATACATGCAAAATTTGATCCTCACAACTACCCTGTGAGGGAGACAGGGTGAAGGACACCCTCCCTGTTCAAAGATGAGGTAAGGCTACCTCAAGAGAGTAACTTTCGGGACTTCCCTGGTGGCGCAGTGGTTAAGAATCTGCCCGCCAGGGCTTCCCTGGTGGCGCAGTGGTTGCGCGTCCGCCTGCCAATGCAGGCGAACCGGGTTCGCGCCCCGGTCTGGGAGGATCTCACATGCCGCGGAGCGGCTGGGCCCGTGAGCCATGGCCGCTGAGCCTGCGCGTCCGGAGCCTGTGCTCCGCAACGGGAGAGGCCACAACAGAGGGAGGCCCGCATACCACAAAAAAAAAAAAAAAAAAAAAAAGAATCTGCCTGCCAATGCAGGGGACACGGGTTCGAGCCCTGGTGTGGGAAGATCCCACATGCTGCGGAGCAACGAAGCCCACGCGCCACAACTACTGAGCCTGCGAGCCACAACTACTGAGCCCGTGCACCTAGAGCCCGTGCTCCACAACAAGAGAAGCCCACGCACCACAACGAAGAGCAGCCTCCGCTCTCCCCAACTAGAGAAAGCCCGCGCGCAGCAATGAAGACCCAAGGCAGCCAATAAATAAATAAATAAAAAGAGAGTAACTATTTTCCCAAACCACAAGGCCACGAAGTAGGTGGGCATTCAGGTCCCCTGAGACCTGATCCAGCACTCTGGTTTCTGTACTACGCTGCCTCAACTTACCAAATCACTCCTAAATTAGTACCTCTCCTTGATTACTCCTTTCTACAAATCTTTCCTTCTCCACACTCTTGCTAGCCTGTTCTTTGAATGGCGACCCCATTCTATACTAGGTTCTTTCTAGGTTCCTTCCACAAGAGGGACCTGACTGATGCAGGGTGTTCTAGAAAAAGTCCTGGAGACATCAGAAATGCACCTGTCAAAACAAGAACTAGTAGGGCCTCAACATTCAAACATTTCTCCATTTTGTCTGGAACCCACTTTGGTTACCCAGAAATAATACTTCCTCACATCCTTCTGAGAGAGAGGGAGAATATGAATATGAATCTAAAAATCAACACATAGGACAGATGAAAAAGATTAAAATCCTTGCAACAAGGACAAAAAACACGTATTAGGCTTTCCCCACCCCATAGGCTGCTGTCCTCCACCATCACCCCCATCTCCATTATCCAAACACTGTGGCTATACTGACATTTTCTAGCAAAACAACATAAAAGGTAAGGTTTGGAGGTCCTCCACGCATACGTGTTTAGAACCAGCCACTTGCTTAACTCTGGGGGGTTGACGTCTGAAAGCCAGTACATCTTATTTTTGCAAAAATATTCTGTGCGTACATATGCACAGGGGCCAAAAACACAAAACAAACCCCAAAACCAACCTTAACTGAGTTTATCTCGGGAATCCTCACTCATCTCAGAGAGTGGAAGCAAGAGGGGATGTTTACTAAGGCGCCGGACAATGGTTAATAAACGACTCTCGTCCTACGCTTTTGGGCACTTTTGTTTTTACAAAGAGCCTGTATGATTCTTATACGAAAAGAGCATTTTAACTTTTAAATCAACCCATCAGTCAGTAGGAGGCGGGTCCGCGGGGGCCCCACAGACCCTCGCGGCGAGAGGGGTAGGAGGAAACAGGGGCCTCCCGCGCCCCAGGCCGACCTCCGGGCCGCAGCTCCGCAGTCGGGTGTTGAAGGGAAGGGGTGTCAGCAGCGGGGCGGCGGGGAATCTCCGCGCCCCGTCCGCCAGCCCACCCGGGCCCCACTTCCTCCCGAGGCCGCGCGGCCTCCCTCCCGGCAGCGCCCCGGCCCAGCCCGCCGGGACCGCCCGGGAGGCGGAGGGACCGCCCAGCCCGGCCCTCCCGCCCCGCGCCGCGCTCACTCGCAGCCCCGGCCGCTGCTCCCTCCGCCTGCGGTCGCATTCTCCCTCGCGCCACGCCGGCTCCTTCCGCCCCAGACACCGGTTCCGGCTCCAGGACAGTTTGAAAATGGCGCGGAGAGACTATCCGGGCCGGCGCGGAGGAGGTGCCGTGGTTGCCTCGGTAACGGGAGCAGCAGCCTTTTGGCCGCGCGCGGCTGGGACGCGCCCGACAGCTATGGCGGCGCTAGGCCCGGCCCGGAAACGCAACGGCCCGCACGGCGCGAGGCAACGGCACCCCCTAGCGGCCGGCGAACCCCGAACCTCAGCGGGCGCCAGAGACGGTGTCATCCTCTCCGTCGGGTGCCTTAACCTTCTGGACGCGGGGTTAAAACCCTGCCCAGCCCTGGTCCCTGCTGCGGATTAGCCTTCAGCCACTAGAGGGACGCCTACTCACCACGTAAACTCCAGCTTAAATAGCCAGTTGTCTGTGCAGCTTTCCCTGAGAACCACCCACACCCATGTCCCCGATGTGTAGACCCTTATATTATATTCATCCCATTATGATGAGTATAATATCACTATGTTTTGATCCCATGAGTTGTAACTCATCCCGTCAAAATGTAATTATTTGTTTATATGTCTCTCCCTGCCTCCTCCAATTTTGAATTCCTTGAGTCAAGATTATTTTACTCAGCTAGTTTCTCTGGCACCGACCGCAGTAAACATTTGTGAATGGAATTACATTTAAATCAACTGGTTATAGAGAGCCTGCTCATATATAGAAAACACATGGTCAAATCCTAGAATTCCATTTCTCGCGTGAAAACTTCTAGATGATCAGAGAGGAGCTCATTTCCTCCTTTCTATTTACTAGTCTCCCAAGTAGGACTTCCATTCTGAAAATGTACCTAATCTTTGGGTATCACCTAACTGCTCTGTGGGTTGTGAATACTTTGTACCCATTCATATATTGCTTTAACCGTAGTCATTGTGTGTGCCTTGTCTGTTTTCCCACGTGCTTTAATAAGTTGTTTTATGAATTGTGGGGCAATCTTGTTGGGGCCACCCTCAAAACTGATAACTGGGGGGAGGGAGAGCCAGATGCAGAGAGAAAAAAAAATAACCTTTCACTGAAAGTGCGCTTACAAACCAAAAACAATGAAGAAATCTAATGCTAACAAGGATAGCCAACAAAATAAAATATCAAAACATGAATTCTCTCTAGATGAAATGAAAGAGTCTGATGAAGCCTTTAAAATGAATATGTGTAAGGTGATCTAGATCGAAGTTTCTCGACCTTGGCACTTTTGACATTTTGGGCTGAATAATTCTGTTTTAGAGGGCTTGTCCTGTGTATTGTAGAATGTTTAATAACATTCTTGGCTTCTACCCACTAGATGCCAGTAGCATACCCCAAGTTGTGACAACCAAAAATCTCTCCAGACATTGCCAGCTGTCCCTTGGGAGGATAAATCACTCCTGGCTGAGAACCACTGGTCTAGATAGATGGAAGGAATAACAGCCATTAGAAAGAACAAGAATTGTTAAATGAAACAAGAACAGATGCATATGAAAGGGAGTCAATCAGAAAAATTGTAAATTAAAAATACAGTCATCAGATTTTTTTTTACATTACGTGGGATGAACTGTAGATTAGATATAGTGAAAAGAATTAGAAAATTTACCTAGAACCTAGTGCAAAGAAATATATTTAGAAAGCAATTAAGAAATACAAATAATAGCTTGAGAGACTCAAAGAAGGCCCCAGAGCTATGAAAGGCAGACGCCCCCCACAAAGGTGTCCACACCCAAATTTCTGGAACCTATGAATATGTTATATTACATGGCAAGAGGGATTTTGCAGATATAATTAAGGTCGTTAAAGGCCTTAAAACCGGGAGATTGTCCTGGATATTCCAGGTGGGCCCAATGCATTTGCACAAACCCTTAAAAACAGACAAGTGTGAGCAGGACTTGACGGCTGTTGGGGGTTTGAAGATGGAGGGTGCAGTGTGATGAGGAATGCGGGGATCCTAGGACAGCTGAGGGAGGCTAAGAGCCCGCAGAGAATCAGGAACCTCAGCCCTCCAGGAACAAGGAATGGAATTCCTGCCAACAACCTAAGTGAATGTGGAAGCAGATTTCCTCCTTTATTCTCTTACCTTGAGATAAAAGCCAGGCTACTGACACTTCGATTTTGGCAGCAGGGCCTACCTAGACTTCTGACCTACAGAACTATGAGATAATCAATTTGTATTGTCTTAAGCTGCTATGTTTATGGTGACTTGTTACAGTAGGAAGAGAAAAACTAATTCAGCAAAGAAGCAATGTTTGAAGAGATAATCGCTAAGAATTTTCCGGAACTGAATCAAGGTACAAATCTTCAGATAAAAATTTTGCATCATTCTAATTAAAGATGGCAGATTAAATGTACACATTAGCTTCAGCCTTCCTCTCGCCCTCCCTCCCTCCTTCATCCTTTTAAAATGACAGTAAAGGTACTTTCATTAATTAATTAATTTTTGGCTGTGTTGGGTCTTCGTTGCTGCGCATGGGCTTTCTCTAGTGGCAGCGAGCGGGGGGCTATTCTTTGTTGTGGTGTGCGAGCTTCTCATTGCGGTCGGAGCACGGGCTCTAGGTGCGCGGGCTTCAGTGGTTGTTGCACACGGGCTCAGCAGTTGTGGCGCATGGGCTCAGTTGCTCCACGGCATGTGGGATCTTCCTATACCAGGGTTCGAACCTGTGTCCCCTGCATTGGCAGGCAGATTCTTTTTATTTATTTATTTATTTATTTATTGGCTGCATTGGGTCTTCGTTGCTGCGCGCTGGCTTTCTCTAGTTGCAGCGAGTGTGGGCTACTCTTCGTTGTGGTGTGCGGCCTTCTCATTGCAGTGGTTTCTCTTGTGGAGCGTGGGCTCTAGGCTCATGGGCTTCAGTAGTTGTGGCATGTGGGCTCAGTCGTTGTGGCTCTTGGGCTCTAGAGCGCAGGCTCAGTAGTTGTGGCGCACGGGCTTAATTGCTCCGTGGCATGTGGGATCTTCCTGGACCAGGGATCGAACCCTTGTCCCCTGCATTGGGAGGCGGATTCTTAAGCACTGTGCCACCAGGGAAGTCCAAAAGTACTTTTTAAAAGGCTTTAGAACCAAGAGAATAGTGGAGGAGATAAGACAGTAAAATTTGGGGACTGGCAAGAAGTTGGACAGCAGAAAACAGACTTCTCAGCCTTGAAAAATCTGAATCCCAAACAGCAGTGGTAAAAGCTAAGAAGTAAGCTAACTACTCTGCAGAAACCCCAAAGACCCAGGAACTGGTAGTTTCAGGTAGCCCTGAGGGGGCTAACAGCAGCAGAGTTCTCGGTAGTTTCCTACTGTCTTGCTCTGTAGCTAGTTGCTCTGGAGTTAGTTCCATGTAGTTCCACCTTCATCAGGAGTAGATGCTTTGCCCCCTCACCTTCATTACTTCATTACAGGTCCCCCAGCAGGATGGATCAGTTGCAGGCTGAGAAAACTCTGTGGGTACAGACAGGAATTATTCATGCTGGCCATCAGCAAGCTATTTGCTGGCTGCTATCAATGTGGGGTGCTCTCAGATAGTAATGAGAAAGACAACTGAGAAAGCTCCTAAACACAGTGATATACACGCACAGACTAACCCGTCTCCCAGAAGCTCCTTGGCACTTGCTTGTTCAGTGTGTGGGGCTGTGGAAGGCAGGGATTTCCTAGGCTCTGGGCTTTGATATTGATTCTATTAAGTCCATCTGATCCTCCCCTACTTTTACTCCCTGTATTAGTTTCCTCGGCTGCCATTATAAGTGATCACAAACTGGGTGGCTTACCACGACAGAAATGTAACCTCTCACGGTTCTGGAGGCCAGAAGTCCATGTGTGTCTTTTATAAAGGCACTTATCATTGGATTTAGGGCCCACCCAGATAATCCAGATGATCTCTTCATCTCAAGGTCCTTAACTTTTCACATCTGCTAAGATCCTTTTTCCAAATAAGGTAACATTTGCTGGTTATGGGGATTAGGATGTAGACATGTCTCTTGGGGGGGCTACCATTCAACCCACCACACTCCCCTAGTTTTTGACATTTTTATTTAGTCTGGGTGAGCAGAAAGACAAAAGACCATGTCATGTATCCTACAGAGCCTCACACTTGCGTAAGGTTTTTCATCTTTTGTTTCCTTCCTTTCTTCCTCCCCCCTCCCTCCCTTTCTGTTTCACTTAAAAGCTGAGAACTTTCCATATTTGCTTATTTGTTTAGTTATGGCTGAGGTGGGAGAGGGATGGAGAGGGCTGTTCAGGTAAAAGTGAAAGAATTCAGTGAAGTGTAAAAGCATTATTCTGTCATTGCTGTATAGTGAAATAGAGCAGCCCAGCAAAATAGGAGATAGCATCTCATTGGAAGTGAGATTATAAAGCCAGACTATAGGGCAAATATCACATATTTTCAAATACATATTTTTAAACACTAGATCACATTCAGAGTGACTAGATGCTGAGTTTCCAAGAAGCAAAACGAAATTGCATCTGACTGAGTGAACAGCAGAATCTCATCTTGCATCTCAATTTCCCCTGGGGAGCATAAAATAAAATAGTGGGTAAAGCTGCCTAGATTATTCAGATTGTGTTTTTCCTTTCTTCCTATTTTTATAGTTCTTGGCTGAGAGCATTTTGCTGAATTTAAACGAGTGCTTTGTGTTAGAACTTTATATATTGTTATGGGTTGAATTGTGTCCTCCCCCCAAATTCATATATTGAAGTCCTAACCCCCTCAGAATGTGACCTTATTTGGAAATTGGGTCATTGCAGATATAATTGATTAAGATGAATTCATATTGGTGTAGGATGGGCCCCTAATCCAATATGCCTGGTGTCCTTATAAAAAGAACACACTATGTAAAGAGAAAGAGACACATACAGAGAAAAGACCATATGAAGACAAGGAGAATGCTGTCTACAAGGAATGCCGAATATTGCAAACAAACCACCACAAGTTAGGAGAGCAGCATGAAGCAGATCCTTCCTCACAGCCCTCAGAAGGAACTAGCCCTGCCAACACATTTATCTTAGATTTCTAGCCTCCAGACAATAAATTTCTGTTGTTTGAGCCACCCAATTTGTGCTACTTTGTTACTGCAGTCTTAGCACACTAATACATATATGTTTAGCTACCAGCTGATGGCACAGAATAAGTGTCTCAGGAATTCATAAAAGAAAAAAAATCCTTTGAGGAAAAGAGCAACCAAAATTTCATGGATCAGATGGAACTTGGAGTTGAACCTTGAAACAATTAGAACTTAGATGTATAGAGAAGAGGAACAGACCACTTCCAAGCCCTCTCTTTGTGGCTATTGGCAGCATGGCTTAGTTTCTTCCCACCTGGGTCTCTCTGTAGGGCAGCAGGAGTGTCCTCACACCATGCCAGCTGGCTTGCCCCCAAGTGAGTGATCCCAGAGAGAGAGAGGTCAAGGAGGAATCTGCACTGCCTTTTATGACAGTCTCCGAAAGCACCCACAGTCACTTCTTCCATTTTCATCATCATCATCATCATCATCATCATCATCATCACCATCACATCATCATGTATTCCATGGTAGCAAGCCACTAAGCCAGCCCATACTCAAGAGGAGGGGAATTATACCCCACCTACTGAATGGAGCGGTGTCAAACAATTTGTGGATATATCTTAAAACCATCACATTCCCAATAGAGGATGAAACCAGGTCAACAGGGGTAGGTTTAAACCAGACGGTACACTGAGAGATATGTTGGTACATCTGCCTGACTGCCAGCAGCCCGAGATGCTTATTTGCCAGTCCTTGGCTTGGTGTCTCTGAGACTCAATTATTTGCTGTCTCCCTTGGAAGGAATTGACAAAGAACGGGAATTGGATCCTTCTAGCTGAGCCACTAAAGCTGATTTAATTGGAGTAAGGATTTGTCAAGCAAAGGGAGCAAATGTGAATTAGATATTAGGTTACTGGGCTGAAGAAAAGTTCACAGTTCAGATTCAGGGTGAAATAGATGATAGTATCTGGAAGTCAGGTCCCCACCAGAATCAATGCTGGGTACTTAATCCCTCAAACCACACTAGCTTAAACAGACTTGAGCAGGCTCTCCCATCCAAGAAGCCACTTCTCAATAAAGTAGGGAACATCTGGGAATTAGAAATGTCTGTCTGTGCTTGACTGCTCCTTTAAATCCAGTGTGCAGGTTAACTCTATGGGGTCCCCTTGTCCTGGGCTTCCTGATGGAAATGTGTTCTTGAAGAGAACCAGTCCTGTCTTCACCCTCAAGAGAAACTTATATGAGGCTTGTCAGTTCAACACATTCTTAGTGAATGTCTACTGTATTTCTGGCACCCATGACCAACCAAGTTTTTAGAGATTTCAGACATCTTCAAGATGCAAATTTCTGTTTAGGTTTATGCTCTGCCTCTTCCTACCATATTCTTATCTATAGCCTTGCTTGCTTTAGAATATACTTGAATAAGAAGCATTGCTGCTGAGGCAGCTTATTAAAAAAAAAAAAAAGTACTTCTTCCACAAGTCAGGAGCTCATCTTTAAAGCACCTTTAAATAAATTGTGTTTTTCCTTCTGATTTTGAGATGGAGTCAAAATAGATGGTCTTTTATTTTTATTTATTTTAACTGTTTGGGTTACCAGCTTTTTGGGACTCTCAGAATTTACTGTCTCAGTTCAAACATTTCCATTAGAATGCAGCCTGCTAGCACTGTTTACAACAGCCAAGACATGGAAGCAATCTAAATGTCCATTGACAAATGAATGGATAAAGAAGATGTGGTACATACATACAATGGAATATTACTCAGCCATTAAAAAGAATGAAATAATGCCATTTGCAGCCACACGGATGGACCTAGAGATTGTCATACTGAGTGAAGTAAGTCAGACAGAGAAAGACAAATATTGTATGATATTGCTTATATGCAGAATCTAAAAAAAAAGATACAAATGAACATATTTACAAAACAGAAACAGACTCACAGAGATAGAAAACTTATGGTTACCAAAGGGGAGGGTGCGGGGATAAATTGGGGGTATAGGATTAATAAATGCACACTACCATATATAAAATAAACAAGGATTTACTGTATAGCACAGGGAACTATATTAAATATCTTGTAATAAACTATAATGGAAAAGAATCAAAAAATATAGATACATATATATGTATAACCGTATCACTTTGCTGTACACCTGAAACTAACACAATGTTGTAAATCGACTATATTTCAATTAAAAAACAAAACAAAACAAAAACTCTCACCCTGCCATCTTTCTAAGAGTGGGAGGCTGGCAGAGAGGAGATGAAATGCTTGATAGTCATTTGGCCACACTGAAATTTCCAAAGGGAGCACTTGCCAGTGCTTGAAACCAAAATCCCTGGACACTTCAAACTTAGAGAATCCCACGAATCTAGCACAGAATATCCATTCTTGCTCCAATGTACCCACTTACCCTCTATCTTAATGTTAAAACAAAACAAAACAAAACAAAGTGAAACCTCTAGCCCAGACCAAGGGTAATTTTACAGGAAACCAGGAGAGCTGGGGAGGGACACTGTAGAGATAAGGGGCAAGCAGTGTGGTGAGCCATTCTGCACCCATTGTCTGTATCCAAGTCACCGAGGACTGGGAGCCAGTGCCTCTCCTTCACCTGAAGATGGAGCCCATCTCTTTCCACCTGGGTGAGGAGACCCTCTGCTTCCCCAGGGATCAATCCGAAAGGTGTCCTGCAGAGCCTAGAGGACACTCTCATTTTCAGGTGTCCATTTAAAGCATCTTTAAAATATTTTATATATATTTTAAACACCCTTTCCTGTCTTAGTGCCACCAGTGGCCCAGTTCCATCCATTCTGAATGGAAAAGCAGAGACTGCCAGTACTTTCCTTGGTCTTCTCTTCATCTCTGTTGATCTGGAAGTTCCCCTACACGTCCCATTCATCTCTCTGTTGTGGACAGATAGCAGAGGGCACCAGGCAGTCCTGTGTGACTCCTTCATGATCAGTTTTTTTGTATCTTGTTTTTGTAACTGTCCTTCCGAACCACCAGGTGTTTGGAAATTAGGGAAAAAATTAAATTCTCACCAGTGGTTGCTGTTATAGTTAAATCAATAAAGATCTTGAGTATTTAAAAAAAGAAGAGCATTAGAGAGAGATTTGGAGAGGGAGGAAAAGGAGGAGAGGAGATAACATGATGAGAAAGATACTTATGGGGAAGATGATTGCTTCAGTAATAACAAAGGCAGCAAACTGATGGGGACAAGGACTAGAAGAGTGGCATAGATGATAACACTGGAAATGAAAAGTGATATTGGGGGGTGGGTGGTGATGGTGGGATGAATTGGGAGATTGGGACTGACATATATACACTAATATGTATAAAATAGGTAACTAATAAGAACCTGCTGTATAAATAAATAAATTAAATTAAATTAAAAAAATTTTAAAAGACATGAAAATGAGCACTGAATTTTAAAAAAAGTGATATCAAAAGACTAAAACAGTCACCGAATGTTAGATTTCAGAGCTTGAATTTTATCCAATATATAATGGAGAATTACTGAACATCTTTTAAACTGGAAAATTGCACGATGAAATTAGTTTGGGGAAGATTAATTTGGGTAGTAGAAGGATGGAATGGCGAATGGTGCAGAAAGCAATATTATCTAGGACAAGAGATTATTTTAATGATGAGATAAAGGCCTGAGGGAAATGTGAGAAATATTACAAAGCAAGAATGGGCAGGGCATAGTGAGGGGCCAGCCTCTAGAAGAGAAGGAGTGGAAGGAATCCAGATAAATGTCAAGGTTTTGAGTTTCAGAGACTGAAGAATGTGCTGTCGTGCAGACCCCTGGGTATATAATCAGGAGGCCATCTTGATGTGTGCTGGGGCAGGAAGGGGACAAGGGGTGGATGGTAAGCGTGGCCTGTAAGATAAGGGGCTTGAGGTGATATTGCAAAAGTGTCTTGGGGTGGCATTATAGGAAAGATGTTAGGTCTTTTTCCTCAGTCCTGGAACAGAGCATCTAAAGTCCTTGGAACTTCCTGAGTGACAAGGGTGAGAGATACATCTTTTGTTCTAATGAGACAACTCTCAACAGGGCCCTGGATAGCTTCAGGATGGGGCTGGTCACCAGAAAGACCAAGCCTTGATTAGAAGCTTGGAATTTTCAGCCCCACCCAAAATCTCTAAAGAGGACAGAGGGACTGGAGCTTGAGTTAATCACCAATGGCCAATGACTTAAACTGGAAAATTGCACGATGAAATTAGTTTGGGGAAGGTTAATTTGGGTAGTAGAAGGATGGAATGGTGAATGGTGCAGAAAGCAATATTATCTAGGACAAGAGATTATTTTAATGATGAGATAAAGGCCTGAGGGAAATGTGAGAAATATTACAAAGCAAGAATGGGCAGGAACTACCTACCGGAACTCCGTAAAAACCCTAAACTATGGGAATCAGAAAGCTCCCAGGTGGGTAAACACATCAGATGCTTGGAAGGTGGAGCACCTGGAGAGGACTTGGAAGCTCTGTGCCCCTTCCCCGCTTCCTTGCCCTGGGCATCTCTTCCATTTGGCTGTTCCTGAATTGTATCCTTTTTAATAAACTGGTAATAGTAAGTCAAGTGTCTTCCTGGGTTCTGTTCTAGTAAATTATCTAACCTGAGAGGGGGTTACGGGAATATCCGATGTATAGCTGGTCAGTCAGAAATATGGGAGGCCTGGGACTTGTGACTGGCATCTGAAATAGCGACAGTCTTGTGGGACTGAGCCCTTAACCTGTGGGGTCTCTGCTAACACAGTAGTAAGTAGTTAGTGTCAGAAATGAATTGAATTCTGGGGACTTCCCTGGTGGTCCAGTGGTAAAGCATCTGCCTTCCAACGCAGGGGACACGGGTTCAATCCCTGGTCGGGGAACTAAGATTCCCACATGCTGCGGGGCAACTAAGCCCGCACGCCACAACTATTGAGCTTGCGTGCCCTGGAGCCTGCGCGCCACAACTAGAGAAGAGAAAACCCACACGCTACAACTAGGGAGAAGCCCGCACGCCACAGCCCAAGGGCCGCGGTGAAGAGACCGCATGCCGTAATGGAAGATCCTGCATGCCGCAACTAAGACCTGAGTCAACCAAAAAAATAAGGAAAATTTTAAAAAAATTAACATTTTTTAAAAAAGAAATGAATTGAATTCTGGACCACTTGGTGTCCAAGAGAGTTGGAGAAGTGGTTTTGGAAAAGACACCACGTATTTGGGTGTCAGGAGGAAAAAACCGTCTCATTTGGTGTTTAAAGTGTTGTGAGTAAAGAAAATTCACCAGGAAACAGCTGGGTGTATGCAGATAACACCTAGGAGAAACTGAGAGATAACTTGAGGTTCCTTTTTCAGGTTTCTGCTCTGTATATTCAAAGCATATTCTGTGTATCTGAATGTGGCTAACTCACTACTGTAGTCACAGATTATCCTGTTTCCCCTTTTAGACTGTGAGCCCCTGACAGTACACAGAAGACTAATGTGTTCTTCTTTGTGCCTATAACCCAGGCAGAGTGTCTGGCACTTAACAAAAGATCAGGATGTATGCACTGAATTGAATTGAACAGAACTGAACTGAATGAACCAGGCCTTCTGATACAAGTCCAGTATAGCAGAGCTGCCTCTTTTCAGTGACTGGCCTAAAGATGGGGCTAAAATATCAAAATTACTGTCAACGAATTCAGGTCCCTTTATTTAAACAGCAGGGACTCAATTTCCCTATTGCCAGAGGTGTATAGTTTGACTGGCAAGTTCATTATTTACCGGCAGATAAGGATAATGGTTATGATAGTTCCAGTCTGTCTGGAGCCTTGCAGTGGAGCCTCTGTAGTGACTTGGCTACAAAATAATCAGGTGCTATGAAAAGCTATTGTTTAGCAGCAGAGACACTGGAAAATTATTGGCAAGAAAGGGCGAGTTCCTTTTAAAAGCACAGTGCTGAAGCATCTTGATGATGGAGTAGTTTATTTTGTGTGTCTACAAAGACATCAGAATGTTCATTTCATAATTTTAATGCAAGGAACTACACCTTTAATCACCTTTTGGAGTCAGTAAGCATAGAGATAAGAGTGGGGGCTCTGCATGAATAAAAAGATTAATAAACACTAATATATATATTAAAAACCTTCTACATGCTCTAACCTTCAAAGGAACCTTCAAAAGTTCTATGGCCAAAAGCCAAAGGAGAAGCTGGGGAAAATGTTGCAACTATTATCATAGACCTAATATATAAAAAGCGCCTACAAATTGCTAGTAAAATGACTAACACAGGATAGAATATGTCAGGAAATTAATTTTTAAATGAAAAAGGTATGAAAATGTAATTGCTCAAACAGATCTTTATCATGTGACAAGAGACTCAAACTCACTGAAAATAAGAGACATATACATTAAAACCAAGAGAGACTTGAAGGGTGAGTAGGTAGCCAAGTGAAAGGTGGAGAAAGACAATAAGTGAAGATGCTAAAAAACTAATAACAACCATTGGGTATTGAGTGCTTGTTAGCTTCTATTTTAAGTGCTGTGCATGCTTTACAGGTACTATTTCATTTAATCACCATACTAACCCTATGAAGTAGGAAGTATTGGTATCCCCCTTTTACAGATGAGATTAAGTAATTTACCAGGAGTCACAAAGTAAGTGATAGAGCCTTGACTTTAACTCTGGAAGTTAAAACAACTCTGAATTTGGCAGACTATCAAGGAAGGGAATGCTATAGGACAATGGCTAAAAGGAGAATATTCAGATGATGATCAATTAAACTTGGTGGAGACATAGAGTTGTCAGGGTCCTAAAATGTCAATTAGACCAACTTCCCACATCAAACACAGGTTTCTTCCGCAACCCCTCCAACAGATGGCCATCCCAGCTGCCACCTGACAATGACAAGAGGACTCACTACTTTTCAAAGCAGCTCATTTTATTGCTGAAATCTTTGTTAGAAAAATTCTTCTTTATATGATGCCAAAATCTGCCTCTCCTTGTGTGTGAGCAATTTGTTCTGAGCAATCAAAAGAAAGTAAATCTTTTCCCTCATACGTGGGATGACCTTTCAGAATACTCAGATCCCTTCCACCTTTGCTCACATGACAGGGTCTCCAAGCCCATCACTTATCTGGCTACTTCCTCTGGAGTAGAAACACTGTAGTTTCTCAGTTTTCTTATTGAGATTTATACCCAGAAATGGTTGCATCAGATTAGGACTGAAGCTTGGGATATATTTGTTTCCCTTGCGATATCTGCACAGTACTTTCAGCGTATCCTGATACCGTCTAGTATCACATCAGTCTTTTTAGCAACTGAGTCACATTCTCCAGTGAAGAGCCATGCACGAGCCTCTTTCTACAGCTGACCGGTTTTTAATATTTATATTTATGTATATTATCCTGAATGCAAATATGAGGTTTCTGGCACAGAGATCAGTTTTTATTACTTACATCAATAACTATCCTTGCCCAACCCCCCAGGGCGAGGTGAAGGGAGTCAGATGCTGCCCTATATGTACCGGGTTCTGTACTGCAGGAGAGGAACTCCCCCCGCAAATAAGAATCTGAGAGTTTAGGTATGAGCGGAATAGGTCTCTTCCTTCCTCTCTTGAGAAAGGGAGAGAGAGCTTTGCTGCCTAGTTAACACTAATTTTCCTTGGGAAGATAAGGGAAAGGTCCTGGGCTCTGACCTTCTGGAATATAAATAGATGTTTGGGGGAAGACAAGTGAAGTCTCACCTGGTTTACATATCCTGGGAGGTCTCCTTAGTTCCAGGTTTTGCCCCCATTTGAAATGTAAACACATACCTCCAGGGAGGTAACTCTTTCCTGAGTTTTCTCACTATCTATTCTGTCATAATTAAACTTCCAAGCCTTGTTCTTTAACCCGGGTTCTGGTAAATCTTACTCAGAAAGTCCTAACTGTGCAGAAACATGAGAATACTCACTTGCTCCAAACCTCTCTCTCTCTCTCTCTCTCTCTCTCTCTCTCTCTCTCTCTCACTTATCATGGGTTCCAGTGATTCACCCTGAGTGTCAGTCAACATGCATTTGGCTGCAAGTATCAGAATGCCTGACTAAGAACTGGTTAAGTAATAAAAGCATTTCGTGGTCTCACTTGACAAAATACCTGACAGGAGCGAGTCCTGTCCTGGTTTGTCACTCAATGGCGCCATCAAGGACCTGACCACTTTTCACGCTTCCACTCTCTCTCCTCAGTGGGTGACTTTCATCCTCAGACCATTTGCCCCATGGTCACAGGATAGCTGCCACAAGTCTAAGTAACAGGTCCACATGCATCAGCACCCAAAACAAGAAGCGAGGGCAGGGAGCAGGGATTTCATGACAAGAAAATAAAAGGTTTTTCCTCATAGGCCTTTTTCTCATCAAAGAGAAATGTCTCCCAGAATCCACTGGTAAAGTTCCCTTTACTGGCCAGAACCAGGTTCCAGGCCCCCTCCTAGAGCAGTCACTGGCAAAGAAGGCCTGAATCAGTTATAACCTATTCTCATACCAAATTAGGGTTCTATTAACAAGTGTAACCAAATGTTAGAAGTGATCCAGGAATTTTTGGAGGACTTCTCTCTTCATCTCAAATCAAGAGAGAGGGCACTTAAAGAGACCACTTAATTCATGTCCCCTGAACAAAGGAGAGAATCCTGAGTTAAGGGCACCCTCTCAGACTTTGTCGTATCTTTTCCACAATCAGGTATGAGCCTCACGTGAGAGATCTTTGTTCCTGTACCAGATCCTGTGAATTGGGTCCCTTGGCATCAACTCCAGGCTCCTGGCATGCCTTCCTGTCTGAGAGGCTGGAAAGCTGAGTGTTGTTTTTCCTGGATTGCCTGCAGCTGAAGTTCCACCATCATCTGCACTTATGTGAGACACATTAGGAATGGGATAAAGGAAGGAGAGTGGGGGACCGGAGGCATCCACTTGGCTGGGATGGGTGGTGGAGCAGGTAGCTTCAGGAGCTGTCGGCAGCATTGGTGGAAGCTTTCCTGACCACAAAGGAGATGTGATCTTGGGAGTGGGAGCTGTTTCTAGAAGCTTTGCCTAGAGCCTGTTCCTCTATCCCTTCCAAACAATTTTGTAAGCCTCCTGCAACCTGGTTGTAAGTCCATTTCCATTGAAACAATCTAGAGGGGTTTCTCTGGTCTGCAACTAAACCCTAACAGAAGAAGGTCCTGTCTAGGAAGGCCGGCAGGAAGACGAGGAGTCTTCTGCTGAGGGAAGCTGGGGCTGGTGCCAGTTCGGGAGACAGAGGAGTAAGAGCCCACTGGGAATTGAGATGCACTGACTCTTGGCAAATGAGCTGTAGGTGAGAAACCTACAGAGCAGGGAGGAGGGTCTCCAAAGCATCTGCAACGACAAAGAAAGAGTCAGGTTTAAACACCTGAGAGCAGATGTTGGAGCACAGAAACACTGGTCAAGTAAGAACTTCCCTGCCTCTTCCCTCCTCTCCCTCCTGTAGCAATTTGGATAGAGGAGGAATTGAAGTGGGAATGGGAAAAGAGGAAAACAAGGGACCACTTCCCTTTGTTTCTCTGCCAGCAGCGGAGCCAAGCTGGGAAAGGGTGAGAACATTGACCACCAAGCCACGTTTAATGTTCTGCTTATGACAGGGAACTGCTGTCGGTATTTTAATTACTAACCAAGGACTTCTTCTTCTTCAGAGACACCAAAAAAGTCATGGGTTCCGCCTGAGTTATTATCCAGGGGCAAGAGGAAGAACTGGATGTGAGGAAATAAAACTAATGTTTTGAGCCATTCTGAGCAAACTATGCTTACTCTCTAAACCTCAAATATAAATAAACATGGTGGCTTCCTTTTTTCTCAAAGTAGGGGAAAAGCCATCTGAAGAGGAAGATGCTGATACACAGAGAACCTGCCTTGTCTCACTCTTTCTAACTCACCAAAATTGGGTGATGATGAACAGAGCTTTCCGAAATAGCCTCTAAACAGAGATTTAAAGCCTCCAAGAAATGGTGCAGATGTATAAAAATGTTCAAGGAGAGTTGTAGAAATCACTGGATGCCAAACTGGTGATATTTTAAGGAATACCCTTAAGTTTCCAGTGAATGAAACGCCGAGTCAAAATCAACCATGCTCCCTCACTCGGCCCCTCAGCACATGTGCGCTGGTTTCCCTGGGAGGACCAAATCCTGGGTGGGATGTTCTATGGGTCTGATCTAATACATTAATTACTTCTGCTGCATAGAGCTCCCATAGCAGCTTCTTTTCATAGCATTTAATACCCTGAATTGTAATTGATTTTTAGACTGACTTAACAGGATTGTGAATTTAACTCACACCACATCTCGGAAGTTTGGAGAAACTGTGGTCCCTTTGTTAACTGATCCAGTCTTCTTCCCCGGTCCCCACCTGCTGGTAAGGAGTAAAAACAATTAATGTAAACAAGACCAAAAGACAACCCTCAGAATGGGAGAAAATATTTGCAAATGAAGCAACTGACAAAGGATACAGAGTCGACTGCCAACATTGGAATTGTTGACTCGTCCATTCAGACAAGGCTTCTTGCCCAGAAGAACACAATGATAGACTGAATTGTGAGATGTATTGTAGATAATTTAGGGGTACATTGTTAAGACTCGTCCATGCGGACCTCTGGGACACATAGGAAAGTTCAGGAAACTTCCTCCTTCATAGTTTCTTTTAATGGCTTGTTACATATTAGCTTGGCTTTGTTATTAGTACGGATTGAACCTACTCTAAGAAAAACAATGATGTTTTGAAAACCTTTAGAATTATTTTAAAAGTACATATAGAAATATTAGGTACAATCTATTATAAATATCTTCTGAAGTTTTAGCTAGGCACCTGATGTTGCAATCACTTAGGGTATATAAATCTGACTGTGAGAAAATAAAATATGAGACCATGCTTGCACATACAGAGTGTTATGGATTTATTTAACCTCCCCTCGCCGACGCTGTCCATCCCTCGGGTATTCCTGGACCTGCAGGAGCTGGACTCCCGCAGGGTAGGACGGGAATAAAACACAGACCTACTAGAGCATGGACTTGAGGATATGGGGAGGGGGAAGGGTAAGCTGTGACGAAGTGAGAGAGTGGCATGGACATATATACACTACCAAATGTAAATTAGATAGCTAGTGGGAAGCTGCCGCATGGCACCGGGAGATCACCTCTGTGCTTTGTGACCACCTAGAGGGGTGGGATAGGGAGGGTGGGAGGGAGAGAGATGCAAGAGGGAAGAGATATGGGGATATATGTATATGTATAACTGATTCACTTTGTTGTAAAGCAGAAACTAACACACCATTGTAAAACAGTTATACTCCAATAAAGATGTTAAAACAAACAAACAAAAAAACAACAATTAATGTTTAGATCTGACCCAGTAATTTAAACACTCCCTTTAAAGGGGGTTGTTAGTATATCTAGGAAAATAAAAGCTCATTCTGTCAGATTTCTCACCCTTTGGGCTCCAAGACATGAACTGGGTGTACGCATGTGGGGAGGTGTGGAATTGCCTCACCTTGTAGCTGAGGGAAGACTGTGGGCCTTGGGAACCTCTTCCACCCTTGTCTACCTGGTTGCTCTTACCGTTGCCAGCATTGCAGCTGCCTGTGGCTAGTGTGAGGCATGGGTCTCTCTTTCTCTCCCTGGTGGCGCTCTCTCTCTGCCTCCCTGGGGCTCCTCCCAACACAACTTATTCCTCTGACTTCTGGCTGTGACTTGTCCCAGACCATCTCGCGGGCCATCACCCACCTCACTGGCACTATGAGTCCCCCACCAGATTCTTGGAGAGTCTTGGTCACAGGGGCGCCATGAAGAGAGTATAGCCGACTCTAAAGTTAAACCTCATGACCTCCCTCTGCCTGGTCATGCTGGCCCCACTAGGGTTGATATGAAGCAGGCTGGAATGAGGCCTCTTCTCCGAGTCTCAAATGGGGAGTGGAGATAAGCGCCCCCTTTCGCCTTTGACGTCTTCCCCAGCTAGTACTACATGCCAGGATGCGTGTCTGACCACTCTGTTCCTCTCTTGCTCTTTCCTTCCCACAATCCTGGGGCTGAAGAGGAATGGCTCCCCTTCCTGTTCCTCTGTATCACACCTTCCTTCCACCATAGAGTAATTAGACCCTCTCTAAGGGGTGTCTTCTCTACCCCAGGTGAGAACTCTCTGAGCCAAGGCATCCAGGCTTAGTAGCTAATGGATGGGGGCTGAAGGTGAATAAAAGAATTTAGAATATCCCCTCCCAATACAACAGCCTGCCTTTTGAACTATTGTTTGGCTGCACAATCTTATTTTGAAGGCCAGAAGCTGAGTATTAATTCTTTCTCCTTGCATTACATGTAAATTGCTTACAGCAGTGCCTGGCGTCCAGTAAGCAATCAGTGTTCTCATTCTGTAACAGATCTCTTTGTCTCCTTCTGAGACTGGTTGATGCCTTGGGCCAACTAGAAAAATATGTGCTAGGAAAAGCAAAAGAGAGCAATTATGTTGATGATGTCTAAGATATTAACCTTATTAACATTTCATTTTACAATGTTTCAAATTTATCAACCAGTATATGTTTGTAGAGGAATTCAAACCATACAGGAGATTACAAATCGAAAGTCACAAGAAACTTCTAATATTTTCCCTGTTCTGGTCCCCCATTTTACTCTTTTCTCTAAAGATAATGACTGTAAGCATTTGGGTTGGATATTTTTACTTGCCCATCTCTACCATTATACTATGTGCTTTTTGATCTTGTCTCTGTAGCCCCACAGGCCGTTAGTTAAGTGTTTGATGAATGAATAAATGATTGAATAATGAATTATCAAATAATATAAGTAAATGAAATGTCTTAAAAAATTGCTGTTATGTAAACTTGTTAAGATGCTAGTTTAGTTACTTTTTGGGCTTTCTTCATAGGATTACATCTGATTAAAATAGAACAGCAATTAAATTATGATGCTTCATTTACAGTTTTCTTTTAAATGCTTCCCATTATACTTAAGGAACCTTATACTGAGTAATAGAATGAGGAGTTTGGTTGATGACAAGGCAATTCATCAAGGCTTTTGCGTTTTTGTGTGAATACCTGATACCATAGCAGTAATGTCCACAGCTTCATGGTTTATTTTATTTTTGATGTGTTATAAAGTATAGCCAATACATACTCTGCTATCTAATGTGCTCAAGTAAAATGAACTGTGGCGATTGAGCAATTGGATTCATCAATGTTTTAAAAGGTAGTAATATAATTCTTTTTTAAATTAAAAAGGACGTAACTTTGGTGGTCTGATTAAAATGGCAGAAGAGACATACCAATCTAGTGAATAGATTATTGGTGTATGAATTAAGAAGCAGGATCCAGTTCATATCCAGTTTCCAGAATCCATGAATGAGCTTCTTTCCCCTGTCATTTGGGGGAATTCGAAACCAATTTCTTGGAAGTCTGGTTGAAGCTAGAAACTTTCTTCTGTGCCTTGTCTCACAGGTTTGCGAAAGGCTAATGAAATAACATTAGCAAGTTACTAAAGACTTTGTGGGTAATGGAGAGGAGTGGATCCCTGTTAGGTGTTGTCATTTTTTTGGCCCAAGGATGTTGCTCCATTTCATCCACTCACCCTGGAGAGATGAGTCTGATTTCTCAACCACTGCAAAGAACTGCATGATTGATTTGTTTCTTTTTAAAATTGAATGCTTATTAGTACTGTGCTAAACATTTTACAAACATTATCTGGTTTAATCCTTACAATGAACCTATGAGAGGAGTACTACTCTTTCCATTTTACAAATAGGGATACTGAGGCACAAAGGCTGACTTACTTGAACAAGATCATACAGCCAGAGAGAGGAGGATTTGAGCCCAGTTCTCTCTGACTTCAGAGCCTGAGCGCTTAGCTCAATGTTACACTGCTATTTATCTTCATGGGTGCTGCCCAACGGATGGGTGGCAGTAACTCAGTGATGCATATCCCAATTCCTTTATAAAGTCTTTCTTGACTTTATCAGACCACAGATATATCTAACTCCTCTGAGCTATTACAACACTTACTGTCTGTATCGTACATTTGGCATCTATCATTTATTGTCTTATATAGTTTGTTTGATTTTGTGTACATACATGTTTCAGTCTGCATTAATTGGGGATCTTTGGTTGCAAGCTACAGAAACTAACTTCAGCTAACTTAAGGGCTCCCTACCACTCCCTGACTGCAATATGGGAAGAATATTAGGTGATTCACAGACTCAGAGGAAAACAGAACCACTTGATCTTGGGAGGAATAGAAACCAGGACAACTTTGGAGATCTTTAGAGAAGACATTTATGGGTGGTCTCTTTTGGTGTGATCATTGGAATGATTTAACTCTAAGTGCCTTCACTCCACTCAGCGTCACTCTGCCCAAGATTGAGATTCCTGGCAGAGAAAGAGAGTCTGATTGGGCCAGCTAATATAGTCATCTGCCTAATCTTTGTAGAGCATGGAGACTGTGATGGATAGTCTTACCAGGATCCAGAATGATTCTACTACGATATAGAAGGAGAAACAGTTCAATTCATTTCTAGATTATTTTGATAAATTTTATACCCCCTGATGAACAGCAATACTATAATTTTTCCGGCAGAAAAAAAAAAAATCTGTGGTCCAAAGACAAGGCTAAGAGGCAGGAAATTATTTAAAAGACAAGGGACCCTGAGAATAAGAAGAGAAATCACAATTCTTAACGTGATGCCCTAGGGAGAGGTGCATAATTTCAGGCTACATCAGTAAAGGTTAACGTATTCATCTATTACACTCTCATTAACTGTTCCTCCTCTCTCTTCTACTTAGAGAACTGTTCACTGTGATAAATGTTATGGTTTGAGCAATCTTACAGCAGATTACTCCTCCTGAATAAACAAATATGGAAATGACTTTTTATGAGCACAAGTTAGATATAGTACATTTATAGCTGTAGTTAATTTAAAGTAAACTTGGCTTAAAAAAAGTAAGTAAAATAATAATGAGTAAATTTTAATACAAACCACTTCAAGATTTTTTGTTTTTTCAAATTAAATTTAGGGCCTACAAACTGTCTTAGAAAAGCATGTGGTGTTTTGGATTAAACGTTGTATTATTCCACTACTTAGAAATCCTTTTAGAAAGTTCTCTTTCCCTAAGTGCTACAATATTGACTGTCAACCTGACCTCAAAGTAGTTGCAGAGAATCGATATTGGCTTAGTTACAGCTTGGCAAAGTCTGGGGGAGTAAAATAAGAGCTGCTGGTCCAGAAAAATATCCAGAGATAAAGGGTTCTTTTAAACTATAGCAAATGAAAGAAATATTAAATTCTAATAAAACAACATAAAATTTCTTCCAAAGAACTCTCAGACCTGTTTGCAATACTATTATTTAAATCATCTACAAAGCTAAAAGGATCATGATTGTGCAATAAAAATTAAATAGAAACCTCTAATGATTAATAGTAACATTTAGATAATCATTAAATTAAGTTCAATACCCTAAAATTTCAAATAATTGTACCTACTCTCTCTACTGTTTATATACATATTATTATTATACATATTATTTTTTGACATGTATCATTCTATGATTAACATTTTCTTTGATGGCTCAGGTAATCCTCCTACCTTCACGATCCTACCTCATGATCTCTTCATATCACAACGTACCAAGAAGGAAGAAGACATAAAGACCCTGCATATCTTATGAACTTCCTCTTATATCAGGGTGGAAAATCTTTTCTAGGACCCCTTAGCAGGTTTTTCTCTTACATCTCACTGACCAGAACTGGGTCGCATGGATGCATATTCCTAAATTAACTACAGGCAAAGGAGAGCTGGATTGTCATGGCGGGCTTAGACCAGGGCAAACATGCTGCCCATTATAATCACCCGGGAGGTTTGTAAAAACTTGGGCTCCACCTTCAGAGATTCTTATTTATTTGGCCGGGGTGGGGTGCAGATATCAGTATTTTTAAACATCTCCCCAGCAACTGTAAAATACAGCAGGTTGAGATCCAAGGGTTTACGCCAACCTTGATTTTTCACTTTTGTCTGGCATGTTCCTACTCTGTAAAAAGCAGAGCTCTGTTAGCAAGGAAGAATAGGCAGACGCCACAGCCCACAGTGTCTATCAGAGGAATTGACAGTAGATCTAGAAAACCCTCCTCCCCAAAACAGCATATCTGAAATCTACAGAAGACATTGTTTATTTAGGTCCTCCATGAATTTAATTCAATTCATCAAGTCTTTGTTGAATTTATATCACTGTGCAAGACCGTGTATGAAAACAGGGAGTAGAGCAGTTTTTCTTTTTGCTTTATCTAGTGGCTCAATTTCCTTGTAACAGTTCCTTCACTCAGCACCTAGAATGAACATTATCTTCCACATCTAGTTACTGAGCACTTAAAGCAAGGTGGCACATTAAGCGCTGGGCTCAAGCAGTGAAAAAAGCAGGCAGAGCCTCTGCCCTAATGCAACTTACTTTCAAGAATATGGTCGTGGGCTTCCCTGGTGGCGCAGTGGTTGAGAGTCCGCCTGCCGATGCAGGGGACACAGGTTCGTGCCCCGGTCTGGGAAGATCCCACATGCCGCGGAGCGGCTGGGCCCGTGAGTCATGGCCGCTGAGCCTGCGCGTCCGAAGCCTGTGCCCCGCAAAGGGAGAGGCCACAACAGTGAGAGGCCCGCGTACCGCAAAAAAAAAAAAAAAAAAAAAAGAATATGGTCATGCTGTAGACATAGAAGAGAATCGTAAAGAAATACGCGTGAAGGTTTCCTCCTTCCATGCATTAACGATTCAGGTCTCCCTGTTCACTTTTTACTTTTTTATTTATTTAAAAATATTTTTTATTTGGCTGCATGGGGTCTTAGTTGCGGCACATGGGATCTTCGTTGCCGCATGCGGGATCTTTCTTGCGGCCTGTGGGATCTTTTTAGTTGTGGTGTGCGGGCTCTTTTTTTAGTTGTGGCATGTGAACTCTTAGTTGCAGCATGTGGGATCTAGTTCCCTGATCAGAGATCAAACCCAGGCCCCCTGCATTGGGAGCTCGGAGTCTTAGCCACTGGACCACCAGGGAAGTCCCACTTTTTACTTTTTAAATTCAACATTTATTAAGTACTTACATGTGCTAGATAGATACTGGTAAACAGAACAGTCTTGATGCTAGTCATAAAGACTGCAGGCTAAGTAGGGGAGATAAGACACTGAAGAAGTAGAAAGACAAACATATTTCATATTATGGTAAGTGCCATGAAGTAAACGAATAGGTTCTTACGAGAGAATTACAGGGCAATGTAATTTAAAGGAGATTCGGAAAGGCTAACTGTTTAAAATTAAATGGAGACAAGTATAAAATTCAGATTAGAGCACATTCCTTCAATTTCTTAATTTCTTTTCCACTACCTTCTCCTCTAGCTAACTAGGCTGGAACTTCTGGAAGGACTCACCATCTTGCAAGTGAAATTGATTGAGATGCTGATCTCACAGAAGCTGCTTTCTCAAGATTGTTGGGCAAGTGATTTGCTCATAGATTGATGTTGCTTTGTCTTGCTTGCTGTATTCTCCATTGTTAGCACCTGCTTTCCCTGTCTTTTCATATATACCTCTCCCCGTTTCCATCTATCCCACTGTCTTTTGAATGCTACCCCCATCCTCTTTCGAAAATATGAATTACTCCTAAATGCATTTAGTACTATACTCAGTCAGGGATTAAGTGAGCATTATACCACAGTATCATGGTGCCACCAAATATTACAAACTGAGAACTCTTTTAAAACCACAAGCGTAAATGTCAGCTATCTCCCAAAGGTGAAAAAACCCAAATTATCCTGATTTGTTCAGAGGTATGAATGATGTAACTCTACATCACTGTTAAGCTTTGCAACACAAACTGTGGGCTATAGACCAGCGGCATTGATATTACCTGGGATCTTGCTAGAAATGCAGAATCTTGGACCACACAAAATCTGCTGGATCAGAAACTACATTTCAACAAGATTCCTGGTTGTTCCCTATGTACATTAACATTTGAGAAGTGCCGATGTAGAGGATCCCAAAGCAGATAGTTATGAGAAAATAATCTTACTTCTTTGACACCACTCTAATATTGCATATTTAACCTTCCTGGCATAGCCATTTTTACTTTCTCAGCACTTTTTCGTTTATTTATATTCTCTAAGTCAGCGGTCTCCAACATTTTTGGCACCAGGGACTGGTTTCGTGGAAGACAATTCTTCCATGGACTGGGGTGAGGGGGGGATGGTCCAGATGGTAATGCTAGTGATGGTTCAGGCAGTAATTCGAGCGATGGGAAGCGGCAGATGAAGCTTCACTTTCTTGCCCGCCGCACACCTCCTGCTGTGTGGCCTGGTTCCTAACAGGCCGCGGACTGGTACCGGTCCACAGCCTGGGCGTTGGGGATCCCTGTTCTAAGTTATCATTTTCAGTAGTTTGTTTAAAAGTTCTCTGTTTCTCCTTCCCTATCCCATCTAGCATACAATAGTATAGATCTTTAATCTCCAGAAACTATAGCTGATGGGAGTCATCCACTGCCTTTTCTTTCTTTTACCTGCCATACCACCTCAGGTAAAATTAACCTTTGCCTGTTAATGGAGATATTAGATAGTGTTTGGTCCTTAGATGTAAGTATATTTATATTTGTATCATTCCTGCTATCAACAGGGTAAAAGAAAGGCCAGCACTTTGAGAGGAAGGTTATTGTTGTGTGGAATATCAGCTCTGTTAATATTTGGCTTAGACCTTGAGCAAGTCACTTGATCTTCTTTGGCTCCAGATCACCATCTATAAAGGTTCAAGTTTTATTATATATCAATAAAGACATATACACACATATATGTGAGTTTGATTTTATGTTTTTAAATTAAATGTTGAACTAATATAAGATTTATAAGGTATATGTAAGGTATAAAGTGTCATGGTACAATGAAATCCATGTAGCCACTACACAGTTAAGTAAAAGAACATGACAATATGCCTTTAAAATCCTGTCCCTGCTAGGTACCATAAACTTCCCTTCTTGCTCCCTAATCACTCTCCAGAATTTTATGATCATTTCCTTGCTTTTCTTCAGTTTTATCACATTTGCAACTCTAAACAACATACAGTTTAATTTGGGGTTTTGAACTTTTATAATAGTAGAATCGTACGGTATGTATTCTGTGATTTTTTTTTTTTTACCTGACATTATTTTCCTGGCATTTATCTGCACTGTTGTATGTAGATAAAATTCACTAATTTTCACTACTGTATTGGCATATAATGACTATACCTTAATTTATCCATCTACTGTTAATGGACATTTGGGATATTTGCAATTTTTTGCTATTACAAACTGTACTGATAGGGTCTTTGTTAAGACTTCGTGCTAATGCCTAAGTACGTGAGTCTCTTTATGGCAGTGATTCTCAATCCACACTGAGTACCAGAATCACTGGGGAGCTTTGAAAAACTATAGATGCCTGCCCTCCACCCTGGCTCAGCCAAAATTTAATGTCCCAGGCATCTGTATTACACAAGCACACCAGGTGATTCTAACCAGGTGTAGTTTGGATTCAGATTGACTGAGCTGGAGCACAGACTTAGGTATGGAATTGCTGAGTCATAGGTTACACTCATCTTTAACTTTACTAGACAGTGTTAAATTGTTTAAGTGATTATACCAACTTATGCTTCCTCCAGAAGCATTTGTGTTCTGTTGACCTCACATCCTTTTAAATTTAATTTCAATCAGGGAAAACATTTCCCTGATGTCAAGTGAACAATTCATGTGCTTATTAGTCATACTGTCACTTTCTTCTGCGAAATGCCTGTACGTTTTTTTGTGTGTGTGTGTCCTTTTTGTCTACTGGTTTGTCTTCTTCTATTTTGGCTGCACCACGTGGCTTGCAGGATCTTACTTCCCCGACCAGGGATGGAACCCTTCCCCCCTACAGTGGAAGCTCGGAGTCCTAACCAGTAGACTGCCATGGAATTCCCTGGTTTGTCTTTTTTGTTTTAAACTGATTTTTAGGAGTTCCTTATAAGTTTTGGATGCTGATTGTCATATGTGTTGCAGTTATCATCTCTCAGTTTGTGGTCTGTTGTTTCATTTTCATGAAAGATGAACACAAGTTCCTAATTTGGACATAGTCAAATCTATCAACTTTTTTTCCTTTATGATTTGCAATTTGCATCTTAACAAAATCCTTCCCATTCCTGAGGTAAAAAGATACTCTCTTGGGCTTCCCTGGTGGCGCAGTGGTTGCGCGTCCGCCTGCCGATGCAGGGGAACCGGGTTCGCGCCCCCGTCCGGGAAGATCCCACATGCCGCGGAGCGGCTGGGCCCGTGAGCCATGGCCGCTGAGCCTGCGCGTCCGGAGCCTGTGCTCCGCAACGGGAGAGGCCACAACAGAGGAAGGCCCGCATACCACAAAAAAAAAAAAAAAAAAAAAAAAGATACTCTCTTAAGTTATATAGTTTTACATTTCACAATTAGGAATCCAATCCATGTGGAATTCATTTTGTACATGGTGTGAGATAAGGGCTCGATTTTTACCTTTTATCTTATAGACAACCTGTTCCAGCACTATTTATTCCAAGTCTATCTTTCCCCCACTGATTTGCCATGCCACATCTGTAATAAAGCAAGGGTCTCTCTCTATTTGTATGGGTCTGTTTCTGGACTCCTGGTTTTGTTCCACTTGTTTATTTATTTATCTTTGCACCAATACAATGCTGCTTTAATTATAATTCTTGATAAGGAAATTCCTTCTACCTCATTCTTCAGGACTGTCTTGGCTATTAGCCTTTTGTTTCTCCATATACATTTTAGAAACAACTTGTTGGGTCCCACGAAAACCAACCGAACCAAAACAGTTGTGACTTTGTCTGGAATTGCACTGAGTTTTAATATCCAAATATTTTGGGATTTTCCTGTTATCTTTCTGTTTTTGGTTTCTAGTTTAATTCCACTGTGATCTGAAAGCAGACATTAGATAATTTATATTCTTTTAAATTTATTCTGAACCATTTTTTATGGTCCAGAATGTGGTCTATCTTGGTGAATGTTCCATATGATCAGGAGAAGAATGTGTACTCTGCTGTTGTGGATGTAGTCTATTGATGTCCATTATCTCCATCTGATAATGGTACTGTTGAGTTCAGTTATGTCCTTACTGATTTTCTGCCTGTTGGATCTGTCCATTTCTGATAAAGGTATACTGAAATCTCCAACTATAATAGTGGATTCATTTATTTCTCCTTGCAATTCTATTAGTATCTGCCTCACATATTTCAATGCTCTGTTGTTAGGCATATACACATTAAGGATTGTTAGGTCTTGCTGGAGAACTGGCCTTTTTATCATTATGTAATGCCCTTCTTTATCCCTGATAACTTTCCTTACTCTGCAGTCTGCTCTGTCGGGAATTAATATATCTACTCCTGCTTTCTTTAGATTGTGTTAGCATGGTATATTTTTTCCCATTCATTTGCTTTTATTCTCTATATGTCTTTATATTTAAAGTAGATTTCTTGTAGACAACATATGGTTGGGTCTTGTTTTTTGATCCACTCTGACAATCTCTGTCTTGGTGCATTTAGACCACTGACATTCAAAATGATTTTTGATATAGTTGGATTAATAGCTACCCATATATGTTACTGTTTTCTATTTGTTGCCCTTGTTCTTTGTTCCTAGCTTTGTCATTCTTTCTTTTTCTGTCTTTTGTAGTTTTAACTGAGCATTTTATATGATTCCATTTTCTCTTTCTTAGCATATCAGTTATACTTCTTTTAAAACTTTTTTTTTTATTGTTTGCCCTAGAGTTTGCAATATACATTTACAACTAATCCAAGTCTTTCAAATAACCCTACAATGTGTCATGAATAGTAAGAGTAGCTTATAGTAATAAAATAATCCTAATTCCTCCCTCTCATCCTTTTCTATCACTGCTATCATTCATTTCACTTATACATAAGCATATTTATATATGCATAAATTGAATACATTGTTGCTATTGTAATTTTGAACAGTTATCTGTTAGATTAAGAATATGAAAAATAAGTTTTAATTTTCCCTTCACTTATTCCTTCTCTGATGTTCTTCCTTTCTTCATGCAGATCTGAGTTTCTGAACTGTGTCATTTTCCTTCTCTCTAAAGAAGTTCTTTTAACATTTCTTGCAAGGCAGTTCTACTGGCAGCAAATTCCCTCAATTTTTCTTTATCTGAGGAAGTCTTTCTCTCTCCTTCACTTTTTTTTTTTTTTGCTGTATGCGGGCCTCTCACTGTTATGGCCTCTCCCGTTGCGGAGCACAGGCTCCGGACGCGCAGGCTCAGCGGCCATGGCTCACGGGCCCAGCCGCTCCGCGGCATGTGGGATTTTCCTGGACCGGGGCACGAACCCGTGTCCCCTGCATCGGCAGGCGGACTCTCAACCACTGCGCCACCAGGGAAGCCCTCTCCTTCACTTTTGAAGAATAATTTCACAGGTTACAGAATTCTAGGTTGGTTTTTTTCTCTCAACACTTTAAATATTTCACTCCACTTTCTTCTTGCTTGAGTGGTTTCTGAGAAGTGGGATGTAATTATCTTTGTTCCTCTATAGCTGTTTTTTTCCCCTCTGGCTTCTTTCAGGAGTTTTTTAATCTTTAATTTTTCTGTAGCTTGAAAATGATATGCATAGGTATAGTTTTTCTGGCATTCATCCTGCTTGCAGTTCTCTGAGCTTCCTGGATCTGTGATTTGGTGTCAAACATTGATTTGGGGTTAATTCTCAGTCATGATTGTTTCAAAGATTTCTTCTGTTCCTTTCTGTCTTTCTTGTCCTTCTGGCATTCCCATTACAAGCACGTTATACCCTTTGTAGTTGTCCCATAGTCCTTGGACATTGTTTTTTTTTTTTTAATCTTTGTTCTCTTTGTTTTTCAGCTTTGGAGGTATCTATTGTGATATCCTTAAGATCAGAGATTCTTTTCTCAGCTGTGTCTAGTCTGCCAGTAAGCCTATCAAAGGCCTTCTTCATTTCTGTTATAGAGGTTTATCTATAACATTTTCTTTTGGTTCTTTGGATTTCCATCTCTCTGCTTACATTGCCCATCTGTTCTTGCATGCTTTCTACTTTATCCATTAGACCCCTTAGCATATTAATCAGTTATTTTGAATTCCTGATCTGATAATTCCAACACCCCTGCCATATCTGAGTCTGTTCTAATGCTTGTTTTGTCTCTTCAAACTGTTTTTTGCCTTTTAGTATATCTTATAATTTTTTCTTGGTAGTCAAATAATGATGTACTGGGTAAAAAGAACTGTTGTAAATAGGTCTTAGTAATATGATGGTGAGGTGTAGAGGGAGAGGAAGCACTCTATAGCCCTAAGATAAGGTCTCAGTCTTTTAATGAGCCTGTACTCTTGAGTGTGAACTTTACCTGTGCTTTTCAGTGCTCTCTCCCACTTTAGATGGAAAAGGATGACTAGAGTGGGCTGAAGTTGGGTATCTTTTCCATTCCATGTGGAAGGCTTGAGCCAACTGGAGTTGGGTATTTCCCTTCTCCCAGATCAGTTAGGCTCTGGTTAAATAATTTCTCCTGACAGCAGACTTTGTTAAGAGTAGAATATTCTGGCATATTTCAAATTGGTTCCTTTTTCCCTCCCTTTGCTAAAAGCACAAGGGAATTTTTCTCCGATATTCAATGTGAGAACTCGGTAGAGCTATAGGAGGTAAAACTCACAAAAGTTTTACCCCCAAAGACTGGGTTCCCCCAGAGTTTTTATTTCTCTGACTTATCCACACTCATCTCCAGCAATTTGTCAATTACAGTTGTTTTTCCTACTTTAGCACTGGTTCCTATGGAGGTTTCAATAAGTTGTATTTCTCCCTGTTCTCCTATCGCTCTCTCCAATTGTGGCAGTGGTTTGCCCTGTGACCTTGCTTCTCTTACAGATCTAATAAGTTGCTTTTAAGTTTTTTCAGCTTTTTACTTGTTGTTAGGATGGAGAGGTGACTTTAAACTTCTTACTTGCTGGACTGGAAGCTGGAAGTTTGCACTGAATTTTTAAATTTGGGAATAACTCTCATTTCTACCATGTTATGTGTTCTTATCTGGAAACATGAAATAGTCCTCTACTTATTTAAGCCTTTAAAAATATCTTTTAATAATTTTATAAATTTCTCCATAAAGGTCTTATACTCATCTTGTGTTAGTCAGCTCAGGCTGCCATAACAAGATACCAGAGATCAGGTGATTTAAACAACAGAAATTTATTTTCTCATGGTTTTGGAGGCTGGAAGTTTGAGATCAGGGTGCCAGAATGGCTGGGTTCTGGTGGTATCTCTCTTCCTGCCTTGCAGATGGCTGCCTTCTTGCTGTGTGCTCACATTGTAGAGAGAGGGCTCTGATGTCTCTTCTCATAAGGTTACCAGTTCTACCCTAAGGGTGGATCAGGGTCCACCCTTATGACCTCATTTAACCACAAGCACCCCCTTAAAGGCCTTATCTCTAATACAGTCACATGGCAGGGAATGGTCAGGGCTTCCATATAGCAATTTTGAGGGGACACCATTCAGTCCATAGCACATGTTTCATTAGATTCAGTCCTAAATACTAAATGTTTTTAATGCTATTATAAATGGTTTTATTTTTCTTATTATCTTATTATACTTTTAAGTGGTTTATGGTAAATGGACATGTAATTCATTTTTATATACTGATTTTATAAGAACTTGCTTTTATACAAATGATAGCATGATAGATCTAAGAATAATACTACCAAATTTTAATTTTTTTGAAAACTTCTTTATTTTAGATTCACTGCTACACAGAGTCACATAATCCTCAAATTCCAAGTTTACAACTGATCATCACAAGATCCCTATCCATATATACATTAGTTAGAGGGAAAAAGTTCTATACAAAATTTTAGTAGTTACATTTGTAAGCAATACTGAATTAGTGAAAGCTGAAGAACTCCTAATGCATTACACATAGGATAACCACTCTTAAATACAAGAAGAGAGGCAATACAGGAAAATTTCCTGGACGGTCTAGAAAAATGATAAAGGCATTTATGATGAGATAAATGCTTTAAATTAATTAATTAATTTATTTATTTTTGGCTGCGTTGGGTCTTCGTTGCTGCATGCGGGCTTTCTCTAGTTGCGGCGAGCAGGGACTACTCTTCGTTGTGGTGCGCAGGCTTCTCATTGCAGTGGCTTCTCTTGTTGCAGAGCATGGGCTCTAGGGTGCGCGGACTTCAGCAGTTGTGGGAAACGTGCTTAGTTGCTCCACGGCATGTGGGATCTTCCTGGACCAGGGCTTGAATCCACGTCTCCTGCGTTGGCAGGCGGATTCTTAACCACCGCACCACCAGGGAAGCCTGAGATAAATGCTTTTAGTACACAACCTATTGGGCAAATGAAACTGCCACAGAGGTTGGTACTTTCGCTTTTGAATATTTGTGGTATGGTATTACCCATTTATCTGACATTCATACATAAAATTTCAGGTCTGGTTCTCAAAATGGTTGCTTGATGTTTTTGAATAGTGTCTGGTGTACTCAGAGTGCTTTTTTCATTTATCTTTTCTTCTTTTGTAAGGTTTAGTGGGACTGCGCAATGCTGGAGCAATAGTCCAGAATGTCCTGAATAGTGAATTCCATTGTAACACCAGATCCAGGATAACAGCGAGCTATCAAACCTTCAAAATGCTTGTACTGGCGTATAAATTCATCCTGCATGGAGTGCCACACCACCTATAATAAAAATGAAAATAAGAGTCATTAAACTATGAATGGAAATAATACACAGTCAAGTACGTAGAAATAATGTCAAGATATATTCTAAGGATTTAGAATAGCGTAATAGTTAAGAACATACATTCTGGAGCTAGAAACTAGCTCCTTCCACTTATAAGGTTTGTGACCTTGAGTACGTTACATCATTGCTCTGTGCCTCAAGTTCCTTATCTGTATACTGGGGTAATGATAATAATACCTTCCTCACAAGCTTCAGGTGAGGTTAAGTGAATGGATACATGTAAAGTGCTCAGAACAGTGTGACACAGTAAGCACTCATTACATTTAGCTGTTATTATATTTACTTCAATATCCAACACCGATGTGGATATGCACAACTATGTATAAAACTAAGACTAATGGTTAAACGAAATGCAACAATGAATGCTTAAATTTCATTTCATATGAAAGTTTAACGAGTTAAACGACTAAAACTGATGAATGCTTAAATTTCATTTCATATGAAAGTTTAACGATTTCTTTATCTAAAACTGATGATGCAAAACATTGCTTGATGCCATGGAGGACACCAAGATGAGTCAGACCAATCATCTGCAATCAAAGGAATTTATAACCTGGAAGTGGAAATCACGATGCAGACAACTATCAAGACAGAATCTGATACACACATTGACATATTATCTAATATTAATAGGTTATATTTATTGACTTATTTCATATCAGCACAGTACAAAGTGCTTTATGTATACATTATCCTTTTTAAGTCTCATGACAACCTGGTGAGGGTGGGTACTATGAAATCATCCGTATCTGCCAGTTGAGGGGATTTTTCCTTATAAACCCTAATTTCCTAATAGACAACTTAAGACTATTTACTAAACAGTTTTACTTACACTTTTTTGCTTCTCATCTTTTAGCTCATGGTATTTTATCCACCTGGAAGGCCACTTCTCCTACTTTATCTGTTAAGTTAGTATCTGACTTTCAGAGGCTAACACAAATGCTTTCCTTCATGAAGCCTTCCATGGTGTTAAAATCAGAATTATTCTCACTCATCTCTGGGCCTTTCAGTATGGCTTATAAACAATGATGGCTCAGCTGGCAGTTTAAATCTGACTCTACCATTCATTAGCTATGGGATCATGGTCATATTTCTCCACCTCTCTAAGCTTTGATTTTCTCATGTATAAAATGGCAATGACAATAATAGTAGTGCCCACTATACAGGATAGGTATTATTTCTACTTTTCAAATAAGGAAACTGAGGCTCAGAGAGGTGAAGTAATTTTCCGCAAACCATGAAGCTTTATCTGGAGCCAGATTATGAACCCATTTCCAGCTCCAACCTCCATGCTCAGAATCACTCCACTGTACTATACACCATTCCATTTCCTTGCTACCCTCAAAACTAAAACAAAACAAAAAAGCAACAAAAAAAACCATCCCCAAACAAAAGAAAAACAACTTAATGCCACAAAACAATAAAAAAGAAATACAAAATAAACAGGAATAGCCATATAAACTTATATAAATATTATTCCTTTCTTCCCCTCATAATTCATTCATCTGGTCTGTACCTTGTGGAACTTTCCTCCTACACTAAAATTAGAAAATGCATAGTATTTCTAGAGGAATATTTTGGAGGAAAGCGATACATGTAAGGATGTGCAATCTAGCATGGTTCAAAGAACTAAAGCATACCTGAAGTAAGTTCTCCTCTTCACATAAATGTTTGTCAACCTTCTTGTAGAGGTTATCTAGACCTTTTTTTACTTCCTTTCCAGGATACTCTTTAATAACTTTTCGGAGTTCTTGTTTGTTAAATGCAAGTTGATAGCTTACTTCCTCTTCTCTTATACCCTGTGCTACCCGAGCTTCAACGCCTTCAAAGAAATGCTTCGAGGAAATGGAAAGAAATAATGGCTAAGAACTGCTTTCATTACCACTTAAAAAAAAAAAAAATCTGATTATAAAATAGTATATATTTTGTAAAAATCAGACAGTGTGTGAAAATATAAAGGATATAATAATAATCAGCTATTATCATACCACTCAGAGATAACCACTGTCAACATTTTAGATTTCCTGCTAGTCTTTTGATGTGTGAGTACATAAATGAGATTATAATTCTGCATGCTGTTTTTCCACTTAATATTTTATATGTTTTCCCAAAGTATAAATTTTAATGGCTGCATAATGTTCCATCCAATGACTGAACTACAATTTGTTTATTCATTCCTCCAGTATTATTTAATATTTTTCACTCTTTTGTCTTGAAGTTGGCAAAATCTACTCATCAAAAAAAAAATCTCTTATAAATACAGTTGTCACAAATATTTCATACGTAAGTATTTACCCACATTATTGATTACTACCCAGCGTAAATTTCTAGACTATAATTCCTCAGTTGAGGAGTATAATTGTTAAGCATTCTGAAGACTCTTCATATATACAAATTGCTTCCCAGAAAAGTTTATATTTATATATTAATCAGTTTATATTTCTGTCAACAGTATATGAGACTGTCAACTTACCATATGAGACTTACCATACTATCATAAGCATTAGCACAATTAAAAAACAAATCTTTGCCATTTTAAAAAGTGAAAAAAGTTTGTCATTTTATTTCACAATTCTTTGGCTATAAATGAAGTTAACCTGCTTTTCAGATGCTTAGTGGTACATTCAGAACCCTTGCCCATTTATATGTTGAGGTCTTAGTGCTTTCCTCACTGATTTTAAAAAGATCTTTTAGATTAAATATACTGACATGGTGTTACAAATATTCTCCTCAGGTTGTCTTTTTAAGTATAATTGGTCTTTTAATATGCATATTGATTGCAAAGTCTTTATCTGAGCACAATACAACTTAATACCGACAAGCCAAATCCAGTCATTACTTTTCTCTAAAATTTTCTTAGCAATTATTATTTATTCTTATAAATTACATCGGCAGGCGGACGCGCAACCACTGCGCCACCAGGGAAGCCCTAAATTATTAATTTTTTGACAGTAATTTTTGAACAAGTCTATCCCTGGTAATTTTAAAATTTTGTTTCTACAGAGACTTTTAATTGGTTATTATAACATACAGGAAATAAACTATTTTTTGATATATTTATCTTGAATCCTATTAATTTACCAGATAAAATGATTCCAACATATTATATACAGGTAATTATAACCTTGACTCTCCTTTGTATTTATGTTTCGGTCTTATTGCATTGGCTAGATCTTCCATAACAATGTTAAATAATACGGGGTCTTTCAATGCTTCTGCTTTAAATTTGATTTCAAAGGAAGTGCCTCTATGTTGCAGGTAAGTATCATGTAGGCTTTAGGTCTGAGACCAACCTTCTACCCTAAAGGAATATCTGTCTGTTCTTACGTTTTAGAAAGAACTGGTTCTGCATTTGATTAAATGTCTTTTAATCAAAACAATTCTTTGAATTATTGACAACAGATACATCATTTTTACTTGACTCATTTAAAGTTAAAAACTTATAGAAGATGACTAATCATATTGTGGACAAAGTTAGTTAGAAGGGTCCATTTAAGCTTCTACTATGTTGCACAATTCTCTAAAACTATCATTTCTCACTTTAAAAAAAATATTTTATTTATTATTTTTTATTTTTTGGCTGTGTCGGTTCTTAGTTGTGATATGTGGGCTCTTTTGTTGAGGCGCACAGGCTCCAGAGCACGTGGGCTCTGTGATTTGCGGCACTTGGGCTCTCTAGTTGAGGTGCATGAGGTCAGTAGTTGTGGCACGCGGGCTCAGTTGCCCCGCGGCATGTGGGATCTTAGTTCCCCGATCCCGTGTCCCCTGCATTGGAAGGCGGATTCTTTACCACTGGACCACCAGGGAAGTCCCTCATTTCTCACTTTTAATGATAAGACTTGCTCTGGGGAATGAGAAGTCAAGAAAAGAAGGGAAAAGAAAAGGCAACGAACAAAACAATTTTTGGTTTTCCTTTTATCTTAATAAAGTTTTCAAAATCTTCATCTGAACTAGGGATAAAGGTTAGCCATTTATGAGGTAAGAAATAAAAGATTCTGGTATAATGGAAAAGCCTAAATCTACGGTTCACCCCCAGCTTTGCTACTTTCCAGTTACTATAACTTTTCATTTACTTTCAGTTTCTTCGTTTGTAAAATGGGGATAATACCATCTTACTCCACATCACTGTTTATAGGAATTAAAAGAAATAATGTATATAAAACATCTAGCAGTGTCTTGGCACACTGGCAGCTTAAGTATCTGAGTCTCTCCTTCCTTATCCTCCTACATCAATATATGAGCAAATTTAAAACAAATGTCTGTTGTGTTATTCACATGTACACAGGTTCAAAACCAGGAAAAATATACTGAATGGAAATATACTTACATTTAGTTTTTCAAGAGGTTGTCCTAAAGAGTAAATGACGTAAGACTGAAGGTGATCTGTGTATTTTTGTTTGGCTTCTTTTTTTTCAGCTTCTAGACATGAGATTTTCAAACGAGAAAGTGTTGCAAAAATATGGTGGAAGTTTTCCATCATGACTACATCCCTGGGCGTCTTCTGGCTTTCGTTAGCTACTTTCTCCACTAAAATGAAAACAGAAAAAACATAGTAACATCCTGATATAAGTATAACCATATTTAGCTAGGAAAAATTTACATGATTTTTTTCATTTGCAAGTTTAAGAAGTAAGCACATTTCTGGACTTAATAAAATAAAATATATTGTATTGAATGATCTTCACATCTACCTAAACCTAATAAAAAATCATTCTAAAACAGTCCTAAATATATATATATGGAAACTTAGTATAGAATAAAGGTGGCTTTTCAAATCAGTGGGGAAATGATGAATTATTCAAAATGTTTAGGACAACTAGCTGGTCCTTTGGAATACATTAAATTTGGATTCCTATTTCACATCTTTCAGACAAACAAATTCTAAATTGCTCAAGTACTTAAAATGTTAAAAGCAAATAAATAAATGAATACAATCATAAGTACTAAGGAAAATAAAGCCAATTAAAGAAATAATTTTGTGATAGTATGAACTTTCTCAGAATGGCCCAAAACTTAGAATCATAAAGAGAAAGACGAATAAATATGATGAATAAATATTTCAAATAAAATTTGAAAGCTCTTGCACGGTAAAACATACCATAAACAAAACTGATTTATAGTCTTTCAGGTTTACAAAGAATAAAAAGATTGATAATACCTAGTAATATTGGGCTTTGATGCAGATGTGATAGAAACTTTCACCAAATGCTCAAAGCACTAAACTGGTATAATCTTTCTGTGTGGCTATTTGGCAAAAGCCTCAACACAGACACAAAACTTTTGACCCAGTAATTCCATTTCTAATAACTGATCCTAAGGAAATTATTGGACAAGTATACAAAAATATATGGAGGAAACTGGAAACAAACTAAATGCCTATTAACAAAAGATCTGGTAAATAATGATACATGGAATACTATGCAATCATTAAAAATGATTATGGTTATCTACATTAATAGACAAAGAAAGACACTAGAAATATAGAGTCTAGTAGGTTCCAAAACAGTGTGTAAGGTATGATAAAACTTTTAAAATTAGAGAACACACACACACACACAATATGCACATATATCCCAGCGAGAGAGATATACTCAAAAGTTTAGCAGGGAAAAAATTAAATGTTATCTTCGCATGATTAGATTACAAATTATCCTTATTTTCTTCTTGATTTTTAAAATCAGTTTGCTGATTTTTGGGGGTATGTAATGAGCATATATTACTTTACAATCAGAAAAAGCAAAGCTACTTTGAATTTTAAAAGAACTATCAACCATACAAACATTCAATCATATAATTTATCGATCTTTCCCCTAAACCTGTTTCCACTGAAAATATGTTATCTTTAGCTGGTGAGATAATTCCACTTCCTGTCAATTTTTTAGCTTTAAAAATTCCTGAATAGATGCAATCAGATCATTTATTTAAAATTAAACAACACATCCACACTGTTTCTGTAACTTAATTGTGTGATCTGACATAGGAAGACAGTGAATTATAGTATTTTAGCATTAATCTACCATATGTGACACATATGAAAACAGGCCTAAAGAAGTGAATTGATTTGTTTAAGGTTACACAGACATCACTGCTGATCATCTCTGGAAGACTCTTGCTGAAAAGCAATGTAATCTGGGAGATCATTTTTTGTGTTTAAACAATGAATTTCAATTTTGCATAGTGATAAGCACATATGAACCCTAAAATATAAGTGGTTCCTGGTGAATACAAATGGGTTTTATGTACTGTTCATTTTTCAAATTTAAGAAATCTTTAATTTCAGAAAACTTAAAAAAGACTATAGAATATGGAAAATAATAAACACATCTGTCTCCAACTTCTATCTTACCAGAAATAATGAAAACAACCAACCAAAAAATTCTTTAGAATGTAACAAAAGCTTACCATTAACAAACACTCCTCTGATAAGTTTAGTATATGCTTTATCTAGATCTCCACGACGCTCAGCATTTTTAAAGATTGATTCTGCAAGTCCAGCAAATTCTTCAAATTCAGCAACAAATGGGAGAATTCCTACTTTACTCTTCTTTGAGATCTTTACTTCCTCCATTTGCCTTATTTGGTTACTCTAAAGACAGGCAGAATGCAAGGGAGAAAAATAGCCAAGCAACTTAGAAACAGCATATAATTTAAAGCAAATGTATACATCATAGAGACAGGACATAATTTAATACCTAGAACATTTTGAATGTTTACTAAATAAAGATTAACACAATAGGCATAACTAAGAAAAACTACTTCTACAGATTAAAAAGTACATATATTTTACATAAAAAAATAAAGTCAAGGAAAAATATACAAAATTATTTAAAACAAGATGCAATCAAAGCTTGTGAACCTCAGTTCTTTGTTTAAAGTAAAAACAACCAATAAACATTTTTATCATTTACGAAAGGTAAGTATACAGTGATTGCCCATTCTGCGGCAGAGCAGATATCAGAGCACACACAGGATTTCTCAAGATTATTTCTGGTTGGTGGCTATGCAGTCAAGTTTGAGAACCATAGTTTATTTCCAAATCACAGCAGCCTAAAACTTGTTTGGATAGAGAAGTTCTGTATCTTTGGGGTATGAGAACAGAGAAGGAAAACAGGCATTTCTACTACGGATTTGCATTATATAATTTTCCATGTATCTATTAGTTACTTATTCTAAATTTGTAAGCAAAGTGCTTCTGTATGATGGTGACAAAGTGTAAAAGGGATGTTTCATATAGACAGAATCTAGACACTTGGGTTCAAAATGATCCGTGGGTTCAATTATGGTTCTGTGTACTTCTCAGGTTATCTAGATCTATTCACAGTAAGAATTACATTGCCAAGTATTGTTGGATCACTTTCAACTCTTACCTAAAATTTCACTGTGTTGAGGTTTTGGGGGTAAAACCTGAAAACCATATGACATGTGGATTAGAAAAGTAATTGTTCTTTTATTCAATATGTTATTGGAAGTCCCAGTCACAGCAATCAAGTAAGAATAAGAAATAAAAGGAATACAAATTGGAAAGGAAGATGTAAAACTCTATTTGCAGATGACATGATATTATACACAGAAAATCCTAAAGATGCCACCAAAAAACTATTAGAACTAATAAATGAATTCAGCAAGATTTCAGATAACAAAGTAAATATACAGAAATCTGTTATGTTTCTATAATATTAATAAGGAACCATCAGAAAGAGAAATTAAGAAAACAATCCCATTTACAGTTGTAACAAAAAGAATAAAATACCTAGGAATAAACCTAACCATGGAGGTAAAAGACTTATACTCTGAAAACTGTAAGACACTGGTGAAAAAAACTGAAGACAACACAAACAAATGGAAAGATAAACTGTGCTCAACGATTGGAAGAATTAATATTGTTAAAATGACCATACTTCCCAAGGCAATCAAGAGAGTCAATGCAATTCCTATCAAAATACCAATGGCATTTTTCACAGAACTAGGACAAATAATTCTAAAATTGGTATGGAAACACAAAAGACCATAACAGTCAAAGCAATCTGGAGAAAGAAGAACAAAGCCAGAGGTATTACGCTCCTTGGTTTCAAACTATACTACAAAACTACAGTCATCAAAACAGTATGGTACCGGCACAGAAACAGATACATAGATTTATGGAACAGAACAGAGAGCCCAGAAATAAACCTGTGCTTATATGGTTAATTAATCTACGACAAAGAAGGCAAGAATAAACAATGATGAGACAGCCAAATCTTATCATTTTCAAAGGTTTAAGAGTGCAAATCCATGTCACTATAGTGTGAGGAATCCTGAAAAGCAAACTGAATGCAGCTAAGAAATGTACCGGACTGCAGAGTCCAGCTTGGTAGTACTTGATGTGTCAGTTACTTTCTAATTTTATCTCTGGTTCTTGCTAGGCTAACATTTTTAGCACTGTTCCTTGAAAAATAGTTTGGGCTTGGCCACCAGATGAAAGTGCCAAACTCAGGTGCTATCTATTCCACTTTCTGCAGTCATCTGACATTCATGTTTCTGTCTTAATACACAAAGACCCATTCATTATGCCCTAGGTTCTGATCTTGTCCCAGGTACCAAAACATATAACACTTACTGAGCAAACACAATCAACCAGACACTGAGGAGACATGAGTTAAAATAATAAACAGAGCGTGATGACAGCCAGCAGAAGGAACCATCCTTCTCCCTTTGGTGACAAGAGGTATATCCTTTAGAAATACACACAATTTAGGAGAAAATGAGTTTACACCTTTGTCTAGGTTAATTTTGGTTAATTTCTTCACTTCCCAGTCTTGAGAGTAACATGAACATTCTTTAATAAACTATTATTAATTACTAGTACTATTATCACCACCACCACCACCATTGCAAGTGATCCATTAGTAAGCTCTTATTCTGTGCCAGGCAATGTGCTAAGCACTTCATTTGAACCCATGTCTACATCTACCTGATACTACATCTTATGCTTTCAACAACTATGTTCTATTGGGTTGAGAGGTATTATATAGTTATATTTTCCTGATAAAAGCAACAGAACCTTCATATTCTGTAAATATATACTGTCCTCATGATTCAGTGTTCCAGTTATGTTAAACGGGACTCATTATCTTAGCCTTTGGTAGTTCTTCCTTTTCATTTTGGCTATCAGCTTGCAATCAGACCTTCCAGGTTTATCATCATCTCTGGAGAAGGCAGGGTAGGGAAGAGGATAAGTCTTAAACGGTTAAATTTCATAATATTTCAAATGCCAAGTGAAATCACTTGGTAGGGAAGGAGGTATAACACTGTTGAGGTGACATTTAAGTTTCTACAGTGGACACAGACTGTTTTTAAACTTTTAGAATCTCAATAAATATTTTTAGAAAGTATAAAACATGATATGGATTTTAATTGCCCTTAATATTTTTATTATTCTCCCATTATTCTATGGCTATTCAAAAGCTGGATTTAACTTAGAGGTTACATAGTTGAAAAATTCAGATGATAAATATCCACTTTTATATACTAAATATATTAATAAAATGAAACTCTTTTTTTAGAACCTGGCCCAGTCCAGTTCATACCTACAAGCTTACCAAAACCTAACAGAAAAAAAAAAAGTTAATGATTTTTATTCCCTATTAGAAGGAGGAAAATGGTGATTGCCAAAAGTTAACATAAGAACAATTTATTCTTAAAATAAAGCAATATGATTATTAATTAAAGCTAGTAAACTAATAAACTAATTTAAATAAGCAATTAAAATAATCCAGTTATTAATTATCTTATGGGAGTATATTAAAAGAAGAAGAACAATAAATTCAAGTGATAGTTTCAATTGTTTCATTAAATCTATGGTCATTAAGAGTCAACTGAGATTTCAGTTACTTAGTGGATCTCTTATGCAGCTGCTGCCTCTATGCCACCTACTCCAGAACTTGCCAAGATTCAGTGTAGATGGGAAACTAGCTGGCACAGCACCATCCAACTAACTCTGTCCATGTAAATCGTAGCCAACACCCTGCTTCAAGGCTTTGGGCAGTAAGATCCCACAGTGGAAAGCTGGAAATCTCCTGGTTTATATACATTTTTTTTGCAATGGTTAGAATTCGAAGTTATTAAAAAACAAACAAAAAACAAAACGAAAAAAACGAACTTACAATACATTTATCAAAGTTCCTTTTGACAGTCACCAAAACATTTCCCAATGTAGTACTTAGAAAAGAAGCAGGATCCACATTTTGTGCAGTCCACACATGATGACTCATTTTGACTAGCATGTAAAGGGAGTTAAAGCTATCGATTTTGTCTCCTAATGCAATCAGGTTGTTCAGTTCTGGCTCAATGCAGCGAAATATTTTAATCATCATTTGGCGAATCATATCTTTCCTGTTCAGAAAACACACAAAATATAGAAAAGTTATTACAAGCTTCAGGTGTATTCATCTTCAACTTTATCCCCCGGGTATACACAAAATGACTAAAATTTGATATTTCAACTAACACTGTCCAAATATGATGAACTAATTATTCTATAGTGGTTTCCAATATAAACATATTTTTTTGAAGTTAAGTATTATCACTCAAAATAACTTGGTCATTTGTAAAACTGGGTCCTGAAATGTACTTTGTGATTTCTGAGAAATACACTGCAATTCAAATGCTACTTCCTACCAGTAAATATCAAAATTGATTGCATTTCTGTGATTGCTATAACAAAGAAGAGCCGAAGAGCCATAAACAGGACGAATTTTACTTCAGTAAGATGTTCGATAAGACACTGGGCACACAGGCTGATGCTCTGAGTGCTGTCAGTTATGGAGAGTCATCTGAACTCCTCACTGAGCAGCACTCCTTTCTGCTCAATTTAAAGTTTATTTTTTTTCCAAAATAAACAACAGATAGTAACAAACACATACTCAGATGAAACAGGCAGTGGTGTGCCAGCATTATGTTGCCGTGATGACATTCCTCCATCTAGGTCCTCTGCTTCAGTCTGCAAAAATTATTCAGGTACTTTACATAATAAAAGACCAAAAATTTGACTAGTTTATATAGCAATAGCCTGCTCAGTCTTAAAATTCCTAGGAGAGAATATATTATGAGAAATAATGATTTTTAAAGGCAGTATTACCGAAAAAACTATACAATTTAGTATGCTGTTTAAGAATGTTCAGGAAGTGCTTTGCTCTTTGATTTTATCTGAGAATTACTGTGGCGTGAGAAGTTGTGTTTGTGTGTGTGCACATGAGGGGAAAGGAGGAGAGAGAAGGTTGAGGAGGCTCAGAGGAAGCATGGGAATGGAAAGCCAGCTCAACAAAAAGCTAAAAACATCCAGAAACAACTTTCAAGAGAGAATTTTAAAAATTAAAGAAATCTCAATGATCATTTTAATAAAATTTTGGTATTAAAAAAATGCTACAGAAAGTTCTTACAGAAGCTAACAAGTAAACATATTAACTACCCGGACCACCTACAACAACAAATCCCTAACCATTTAAAATAATTAATTTGTCATTCATTTTAGGCCTGCTTTTGATATGTTGGTTCTCTCTCTCTCTTTTTTGCGGTACACAGGCCTCTCACTGCTGTGGCCTCCCCCACCACGGAGCACAGGCTCCGGACACGCAGGCCCAGCGGCCACGGCCCACGGGCCCAGCCGCTCCGCGGCACGCGGGATCCTCCCGGTCCGGGGCACGAACCCGTGTCCCCCGCATCGGCAGGCGGACCCCCAACCACTGCACCACCAGGGAAGCCCCACTTCTCTTTTTTAAGATGACTTTAATCTAAAAAAAAAAAAAAATCACTCAATTTGCACTGTGCTTTTAAGTTCTTCAAAATATTCTTACAAATCTCTCATTTTACTTTCTTACACTTATGCCATCAGAGAGGCATGATGAATAGGTATTAGTATACCTATTGCACAGATGAGGAAAAACAGGGATTAAATAATTGCTTTAAGGACTCATAGCTAGTTAGTAACAAAGCCATAAGAAAGATTCAGATTTGAGGCCTCCCCATTTTTTTTCTTTCTTACTTTCTTTTTTATAAAGACCATGGAATATATACGCAAACATCTTTTTAATTTTTTTAATTCTATATTTTCTTGATGATTACTAAAACTGTTTTTTAAATAATGTTTTTTGTGGGAACTGCCTAGCAGTCCAGTGGTTAGGACTCAGCGCTTCCACTGCACAGGGCCTGGGTTCCATCCCTGTTCCGGGAAGATCCCGCATGCCACACAGCATGGCCAAAAAAAAAGTTTTTTGCAAAGTAAATTCAGACATTTTCCCCCCTTACTAATTTACACAATGTTTAGGCCTAAAATAGTCTGGAATATTAGATTAGATGCCCAAACTCTATCACTGTTTTTATTATCTTGTATGATAACATATATTTAAAAAAATTCTTAATTATAAATTTTATCTTTTTCTGTTCTGATATTGAAATTGTGGCAATATATTAATTAGGCTAATTATGCTACAGGTCATAAATACTAGCAAATAAATAAATGTGAGCCATACCATAGTTCCAGGCATGCTTTGATGTTGCTGTAGTTTGAAAAATTTACTTATGAAGTCCTGTTCTGCCAGACACAGGGGCTCCAGTTCACTTAGTACCTGTTCAAAGATCTGAAGAAAACCAAAATGATCCTACAAAGAACTGAACCAAACTGCTTAAAATAACATTCCACATTTAATTACTTTTCTGCAGGGACCAGGGATGCTTCATCTATAATCTCAACAGAATCCTCAAAACAAACACTTTCAAGACTGAAAGGACAATACAGTATTATCAAGGCATAACAGGGCCAGAACATATTTAAAATAAAACTAACAACAATTATTTACTCAAAATCTGGAAAGAGGAACACAAAGATAAACTTTTTTTTTTAACATCTTTATTGGAGTATAATTGCTTTACGAGATAAACTTTTTAAACTTATTTATTAATGCATTGCAGAGAAAAGTTTAGCTTCATAAAAGCTATTTCCTCTGTACTCTGTAGTTGCTCAAATAACTGGATTTATGGTTGCAAGCACTTTATGATTTATAACAAACTTACATAAAACTGTTATGTCATTTAATTGATAAATCACATTTCAGTTGATATTTGACAATATTTTTTCAGATTCAGAACTGTAAAGTAAGATATGGTTAATTAAAAGAGCCAACGGAGCCCAAATCTTTGAACACAATTAAAGGAATAAAAAACTGATGCTAGAAAACTAGTAGTAATGTTTAAGAAGTACTTGTTATTTTACTTTACCTTATCAAATTTGGTTCTGTCGGCAACATCGAGATCAGAGGCTGACATGTTTCCCATATCCAACAAGGAAGATGACTGAGATCTGCGATTCCCTGAACTCTGAACACTGAGTTTATTTAGACTAGAAGTAGATCCAGTTAATTTCCCGGAACTTCCATGAAGACCTAAGAAATAATAAAACTTTAAAAGTTGTGACCTTCATGAATAAAAGATCCATAGCATAAATCAGGGCTACCTTCTACTGTCTTGGTCTTCTGGGGCTCATACTAGTTAGGGCGCAAACCTACCACATGGCACAGATTGTAGGCTGTCCTTCTCTTTCATTAACATTTGTGTCCTATTCCTGAACATACTGTAAAGAGTAGTGAAACTATACAGAATCATAGAATAGGACTGAACAAGATCTTAAAGACCACATTATGCCCCGCCTAGTCTCACCATAAAGATTAAGCTGCCTGATGATTTCTCTAGACTAAAGTAGATGAGGATTTCTTTCCTACTCAAACGACAAGACTATGGATGAAAGTCACCAACCCCCTAGTGTACTAGTTAACATGACAGTTATATTTCCGAAAAAAACTGCCATATCCCAATATTACTCACCTCCACATCAAATCAACACATTAGGTGGAACCACATCAAATTATTCTTGCCGTACCAAAAAAGTCAATTACACACGATTCAACTTAATACACTCCTAAACCCAGAAACTCTGCTTTTACAGTAAGTGAACTGATTAAAGTTCTTTAAAAACTAAACAAAATGAAGAGAAAAAAAAAACACCCTGAAAATTTGTTATATTTAAAATACAACTAAAATATAATACATACATCATTTAACTATATATATTTTTTAATTTTTTAATTTAATTTTTTAATACAGCAGGTTCTTATTAGCAATCTATTTTATATACATCAGGGTATACATGTCAATCCCAACTGCCCAATTCATCACACCACCAGCCCCCACTCCAGCGCAGCTTTCCTCCCTTGGTGTCCATACGTTTGTTTTTTGCCCTGCAAACTGGTTCAACTGGACCATTATTCTAGGATCCACATATATGCATTAATATACGATATTTGTTTTTCTCTTTCTGACTTACTTCACTCTGTACGACAGTCTCTAGATACATCCACGTCTCAACAAATGACCCAATTTCGTTCCTTTTTATGGCTGAGTAATATTCCATTGGAATATATGTACCACATCTTCTTTATCCATTCGTCTGTCGATGGGCATTTAGGTTGCTTCCATGACCTGGCTCTTGTAAATAGTGCTGCAGTGAACATTGGGGTGCATGTGTCTTTTACTGTTATCCATAGTGGCTGTATCAGTTTACATTCTCACCAACAGTGCAAGAGGGTTCCCTTTTCTCCACACCCACTCCAGCATTTGTTGTTTGTAGATTTTTTGATGATCCCCATTCTAACTGGTGTTACTTCTGATTTGCATTTCTCTAATAATTAGTGATGTTGAGCAGCTCTGCATGTGCTTCTTGGCCATCTGTATGTCTTCTTTGGAGAAATGTCTATTTAGGTCTTCTGCCCATTTTTGGACTGGGTTGTTTGTTTTTCTAATATTGAGCTGCATGAACTGTTTATATATTTTGGAGATTATCCTTTGTCTGTTGATTTGTTTGCAAATATTTTCTCCCATTCGGAGGGTTGTCTTTTCGTCTTTTTTATGGTTTCCTTTGCTGTGCAAAAGCTTTGAAGTTTCATTAGGTCCCATTTGTTTATTTTTGTTTTTATTACCATTACTCTAGGAGGTGGGTCAAAAAAGATCTTGCTGTGATTTATGTCAAGGAGTGTTCTTCCTCTGTTTTCCTCTAAGAGTTTTATAGTGTCCGGTCTTACGTTTAGGTCTTTAACCTATTTTGAGTTTATTTTTGTGTATGGTGTAGAGAGTATTCTAACTTCCTTCTTTTACATGTAGCTGTCCAGTTTTCCCAGCACCACTTATTGAAGAGATTGTCTTCCCTTCTTTGTATATCCTTGCTTCCTCTATCATAGATTAGTTGACCACAGGTGCATGGGTTTATCTCTGGGCTTTCTATGCTGTGCCATTGATCTGTAGTTCTGTTTTTGTGCCAGTACCATATTGTCTTGATACCCATTTGTTTATTTTTGTTTTTATTACCATTACTCTAGGAGGTGGGTCAAAAAAGATCTTGCTGTGATTTATGTCAAGGAGTGTTCTTCCTCTGTTTTCCTCTAAGAGTTTTATAGTGTCCGGTCTTACGTTTAGGTCTTTAACCTATTTTGAGTTTATTTTTGTGTATGGTGTAGAGAGTATTCTAACTTCCTTCTTTTACATGTAGCTGTCCAGTTTTCCCAGCACCACTTATTGAAGAGATTGTCTTCCCTTCTTTGTATATCCTTGCTTCCTCTATCATAGATTAGTTGACCACAGGTGCATGGGTTTATCTCTGGGCTTTCTATGCTGTGCCATTGATCTGTAGTTCTGTTTTTGTGCCAGTACCATATTGTCTTGATACTGTAGCTTTGTAGTATAGTCTGAAGTCAGGGAGTCTGAGTCCTCCAGCTCCATTTTTCATTCTCACGATTGCTTTGGCTATTCGGGGTCTTTTGTGTCTCCATACAAATTTTAAGATTTTTTCTTCTAGTTCCGTAAAAACTGCCATTGGTAATTTGATAGTGATTGCATTGAATCTGTAGATTGTTTTGGGTAGTATGTGCCATTGATCTGTAGTTCTGTTTTTGTGCCAGTACCATATTGTCTTGATACTGTAGCTTTGTAGTATAGTCTGAAGTCAGGGAGTCTGAGTCCTCCAGCTCCATTTTTCATTCTCACGATTGCTTTGGCTATTCGGGGTCTTTTGTGTCTCCATACAAATTTTAAGATTTTTTTCTTCAAGTTCCGTAAAAACTGCCATTGGTAATTTGATAGTGATTGCATTGAATCTGTAGATTGTTTTGGGTAGTATAGTCATTTTCACAATATTGATTCTTCCAAATTTTGTATCCTGCAACTTTACAAAATTCATTGGTTAGCTCTAGTAGTTTTCTGGTGGCATCTTTAGGATTCTCTATGTATAGTATCATGTCATCTGCAAACAGTGACAGTTTTACTTCTTCTTTTCCAATTTGTATTCCTTTTATTTCTTTTTCTTATCTGATTGCTGTTGCTAGGACTTCCAAAACTATGTTAAATAATAGCGATGAGAGTGGACATCCTTGTCTTGTTACTGATCTTAGAGGAAATGCTTTCAGCTTATCACCATTGAGAATGATGTTTGCTGTGGGTGTTGTATATGGGCTTTATTACGTTCAGGTAGGTTCCCTCTATTCCCACTTTCTGGGGAGTTTTTTTTATCATAAATGGGTGTTGAATTTTGTCAAAAGCTTTTTCTGCATCTATTGAGATGATCATATGGTTTTTATTCTTCAATTTGTTAATATGGTGTATCACGATGATTGATTTGCGTATACTGAAGAATCCTTGCATCCCTGGGATAAATCCCACTTGATCATGGTGTATGATCCTTTTAATGTGTTGCTGGATTCTGTTTGCTAATATTTTGTTGAGGATTTTTGC
>NC_041220.1:49555066-49555302 GCF_002837175.3 Physeter macrocephalus
CCCCGGCTTTTGTTTGTTGGAAGATTTTTAATCACAGTTTCAATTTCATTACTTGTGATTGGTCTGTTCATATTTTCTATTTCTTCCTGGTGCAGTCTTGGAAGGTGATACCTTTCTAAGAATTTGTCCATTTCTTTCAGGTTGTCCAGTTTATTTGCAGACTTGCTGGTAGTAGTCTTGCAGGATGCTTTGTATTTCTGTGGTGTCTGTTGTAACTTCTCCTTTTTCATTTCTAA
>NC_041220.1:49555841-49571736 GCF_002837175.3 Physeter macrocephalus
GATTGATCCCTTGACCATTATGTAGTGTCCTTTCTTGTCTCTTGTAACATTCTTTATTTTAAAGTCTATTTTGTCTTTTATGAGAATTGCTACTCCAGCTTTCTTCTGATTTCCATTTGCATGGAATATCTTTTTCCATCCCCTCGCTTTCAGTCTGTATGTGTCCCTAGGTCTGAAGTGGGTCTCTTGTAGACAGCATATATATGGGTCTTGTTTTTGTATCCATTCAGCAAGCCTGTGTCTTTTGGTTGGAGCATTTAATCCATTCATGTTTAAGGTAATCATCCATATGTATGTTCCTGTTACCATTTTCTTAATTGTTTTGTGTTTGTTTTTGTAGGTCCTTTTCTTCTCTTCTGTTTCCCACTTAGAGAAGTTCCTTTAGCATTTCCTATATAGCTGGTTTGGTGGTGCTGAATTCTCTTAGCTTTTGTGTGTCTGTAAAGCTGTTGATTTCTCCATCGAATCTGAATGAGATCCTTGCCGGGTAGAGTAATCTTGGTTGTTGGTTCTTCCCTTTCATCACTTTAAGTATATCAGGCCACTCCCTTCTGGCTTGTGGAGTTTCTGCTGAGAACTCAGCTGTTAACCTTATGGGATTTCTCTTGTATGTTATTTGTCATTTTTCCCTGCTGCGTTCAATAATTTTTCTTTGTCTTTAATTTTTGCCAATTTGATTAGTATGTGTCTTGGCATGTTTCTTCTTGGGTATATCCTGTATGGGATTCTCTGTGCTTCCTGGACTTGAGTGGGTATTTCCTTTCCCATGTTAGGGAAGTTTTCGACTATAATCTCTTCAAATATTTTCTTGGGTCCTTTCTCTCTCTCTTCCCCTTCTGGGACCCCTATAATGCAAATGTTGTTGCATTTAATGTTGTCCCAGAGGTCTCTTAGGCTGTCTTTCTTTTCATTCTTTTTTCTTTTTTCTCTTCCAAAGCAGTGAATTCCACCATTCTGTCTTCCAGGTCACTTATCCGTTCTTCTGCCTCAGTTATTCTGCTGTTGATTCCTTCTAGTGTAGTTTTCATTTCAATTATTGTATTGTTTATCTGTTTGTTTGTTCTTTAATTCTTCTACATCTTTGTTAAACATTTCTTGCATCTTCTTGATCTTTGCCTCCATTCTTTTTCCGAGGTCCTGGATTATCTTCTCTATCATTATTCTGAATTCTTTTTCTGGCATCTTCACTATCATTATTCTGAATTCGTTTTCTGGAAGGTTTCCTGTCTCCACTTCATTTAGTTGTTTTTTCTGGGCTTTTATCTTGTTCGTTCATCTGGTACATAGCCCTCTGCCTTTTCATCTGGTCTATCTTTCTGTGAATGTGGTTTTTGTTTCACAGGCTGCAGGACCGTAGTTCTTCTTACTTCTGCTGTCTGCCCTCTGGTGGATGTTCATCTGGTACATAGCCCTCTGCCTTTTCATCTGGTCTATCTTTCTGTGAATGTGGTTTTTGTTTCACAGGCTGCAGGACCGTAGTTCTTCTTGCTTCTGCTGTCTGCCCTCTGGTGGATGAGGCTATCTAAGAGGATTGTGCAGGTTTCCTCCATCGTTAACTATATTAATACGGGACATGTGAGTTTAGGTATAAACAAAGGTATCTATCGTAGCCATGGGGAAAAATGAGAAAATATGTCTGGAGAATATCCTACATATATAAAAGAATCAAAAGATTCCATTTACAGGAAAATGTGATATTTTTACTAGAATTAAATTTAAACAATAAAAACATTTTATTCTTCTTGAATATTTCTCAGCTAACCTTTATTATTTGCTGATGGTCAGGAGGGACAAATGATATAATAAGTGATAAAAAGATATAAGGACAATTAGAGATAAACTTTGGTTTCATTATGCAAAATCTGACCATATCTACAAGAATTATTATAGTTTCTAAACACAGCCTGAAAACAAAAGTATAATGGTTAAGACTTTTCATAAATTTCTGACTACCCACTAAATATTTTTAACTATATTATGTTATTTCTTGGATGTAGTCATAGTCATACCACTACCATCATGTTGGTTTTCTTTCACCAATACCTGGCAACTCAGAGAAATCAGTATTTTTGGTGTAACTTTTTTCAAGAAAAATAACTAATTTCTAGACATTAAACAAACATGCATTGAGAATACCTACTAATACACTAAGCATACTCACTCTCTGTTTCCTGTTTGACAGCACTTTCTTTTCGAGGCAGTGTAGCTGTGATGGATTAGGTTGCAAGCATCAAAGACAAAGACAAGTTAATAAACTGCAATTTGCACAAACCATGCACAAGAGGAAGTTAAAGCTCTAGTTTAAAAGACACATGCAAAGAACCATGAGCATCAAGTAACGAGAGATGCAACGTATGTTTAGTTGGTCAGCTATTGTTTGAAAAATTATATGAGAGAAAAAACTTTACTAGTCTTTTAATGTACTGTTTTATGCAAATATTAAGCCTCCCCCACACTTTAAAATGATTTTTTTTTAAAGTTTATTGAGCTGATGTACTTAAATTTCAAGACTATATTTGCAAGTTTTGTTTTCTGAAGAAAACAGAGTTCCAGTAAATAATTTAATACAGTGAAAATTTATCAGAATGAAGTTGTAGATTCAGACTTTAAATGCATTAACACTCTTGTATTCACTGAAAGCTCCTGAAAGGAATCTCCACTGTAGTAAATAACTGTATACTTCGTCTGACAGAACATTATACAAGTGGGGCTTTAAAACCATTTTAGAATAACAAGCTGAACTACTAAGAAACTTAAACTCGCTTTGTGAACATCTAGAATGAAAGGAATGTATCAAAATACTAATTATTAGGAGATGGGTAGATGGAAGGGTAAAGCTGAGGGAAAAGGTTTAATGCAGGAACTGGAGCTCTTTTAGGGTCATCTGGCATTTCTTTTATCTAAAATCTCTCTCTAATATTTATTAGATCAATTGTAGAGATCATCTTGTGAAACATTCTAAACCCAAATTAGAAGTTAATTTGAAAGGCAAAGAAAGAAATTACAGAATGAAATAGAAAATTAAAGAATATAACGCTAATCTAGAAATATTTAAAAAATAGAAAACAATGTGTCAACTGTCACTATTCCTGCCAAACTTCAAGGCAAAATCCGAAGTATGAACTACTAACTTGCCACACCAGAGACATGTGAATCTTCCCAGCCTTGGCTACCCGAAGCTCAAGGGAATATGAAACAATAAGGCTGGACATTAAAGTGGCAAGCAAGGAGGGATATGCTAGAGCTACTAGCTGACCATCCTGAAGAGTACCTTCTGGTGGCCTTAAGGTGTCACTCTACTAAGTTCACCAATTCCAGAGCAAAGCCTAATGCTTTATTTATATATATATATATATATATATATATATATATATATATATATAAGTAGTCAATAAAGAATACAGAGTTACTAGTAGTGCCCCATTTGGGGCTCATAAAAAGTGTATATTATCACCAACAAGCAACAATATGCTGGTAAACTTTTAAATATCTTTAAATAATTCCTGCTAGACTATAAGCTTGAAGAAGGTAGGGTCTTTGCCCCATTGCTGGATTCTCAGTACCTAGCAGTGCTTATTATATAATAGGTAATTAATAAACATTTATTGAATGAATCTTCCAGTCAGGACTGAATTCAGTCTTGCATTCAAGACTCCCTTTGGAATCAACAAGATTTCTTAATTTAGTGGAGAAACAATGAAAAAATGTTTCAGGCATATCAATTTTAATTTTGGATTATAAATATGAGGAAGTAATTATGTAAATGTATGTGTTAATGGGCTTAAATAATATATGTATCTGTGTCTATCTCAGCTGCAGAAAGAAAAAAAACAAGCAATTTAAAAAATAATTACTAAATTTCATTTTCCTGCCTTTTCATTAAGTACATCTGTAGAATACAAAGGGAAAACAAAACACCAAAGTATCAGTCTTGGGGGGAAAATTCCACACCTTTGAGGATATCAAGGTAAACCTACAGATCAAAAAAGGCAGACCTACACAAAGACCTTATCACAAAGAAAAAGTACTTTACTGGCATTTTAACATTATTTTAAATTATTTGAACTAAGTAGATGTTAAAGACTTGAGTCAAGAGTGATTGAAAAAGAGAGAATTCCCCTGAATCTCCATGACTATATACTGACTACACGATTTCCTTTTGTAAAACACATTCAATCTGACTTCCTACTCTTATTAGTATCTGTGACCCAGCATTTTCAGAGCAAGTCAAAATCAAAACAAATTAAAATTTTACTCATAATTACTTAATTTTAATTCATTGAAAAGTTATCTTCCCAAAATTTTAGGTGTCCCTTTTAATTATAATTACTACTAAAAACTAATTTAAACATATTTAAATCACTGAAAAGATACCTTTAGAAAGTTTACATTCTACCTATTTAAGAACTTCTTAAGCCATTTGTATTTAACTTGAAATTTATTTTTAAATGTTGACTAACAAGTTAGATCTTCAAAGATGAACAAAACCGTTTTTATCTTCTGAATTATTATTTAGTTTTTCTTCTCTTGTAACTGATAATATCAAAGTAACAGAAACTATAATTTTTTTGATTACATCAACTGTTACAAATTATTCTCCTATTCCTTATTATTTAATAGATACATAGAAGAAATATAATTTTAACACTGTTTTAAAACTATAAAAGTATCTTCTGTATCTTGTATTAGGTTAATTAAAAATTTTTTTTAACAAGATAAAGAACTTCTCAAGGGGTAAGAAAAGAAAAAACTTAACGTTTCAGGTTAATGCAATGATACCATTAAGATACTACTGTACTTGATTTAAATTAGATTTCTATTATGTCATTTATCTCAATGAGAATCTTAGGCTTGATAAACTATTATGATATCGGCATTAATAACCCCCGAGGAGATAATTTTAGAAAGATTTCTCTTTTACTTCAGTTTTCACTGTAGAAGAGTTCTCTCAAAATAAAATGGTTCACTAACAAGTGGTGACAAATATACTAAATGAAAACATTAAACATGTAACTGTATTAATATGCATTTACTAAAAAAAAAAAAAAGTATAACATACCCATGGTGAAACATTAACAAGGATATAAACACACTGCTTTTTAAGAACAATTAACCTTTAGGATGAGTTAGCATTTCTGTTTCCAAAAGCCTATTGTCCCAAGATTCTTATCAGTGTCTTTACCAAAGTGTAATCAATACATTTGTACACAGATTCAAACCATTTAAAAAATCTGGACTAGTATCATCAATATATTAGTGTTGGATTTTAAAAAAAACAACCACAAACCAGTGAATCATGAAATAATTACCCACTAATGATAGTCTTCTTTGTCCTAAAGAAAAGAATGGAAAGATGAGCTATCAATTTCAATCCTATCTACTGATTATGGAAGTTGCTTAGGGAATAGGCTCCTTTCAACAAGCAAATGCTAAACTCATGGTTCTAAAGGGGAGCTATGCAGACACACTGAGTACACACTGTAGCCATTTAAGGCCAGGTTTTGACTTGAGTAGGCACAGAACTCCATCCAAAAGGAAGTCCAGAGATGGGTACATGCAAGAGCAGAATGTGGCCTCGGCAAATCACTTCCTCGCAACTTGATACTTTCACTGGTTATCCTTTTAAATCATGTTTTTGTCTGTTTAACATATTTAGAAGCAACAAAAACCAACTTGTTTCAAAAATATCTCTTTGGAAAAATAAGGTATAATTACAGGAGAAATTTTGGTGACATTTTTACAGCCCCTTGGCAGGGGAGAAAACACTTAAAACCTTCTTTTTGATTCAAAATAGCCAGTGAGAAGTAAGAAGCCAGGAATCACTTTCACTTCCCTGTGGAGAGCAATGACTTAAGAAATCACAGACTTGCCTCCAACTGTTATGAAAGGTCTTTTAGGAAATCAGAAACTGAACTTTCAACATGTGTCTCTTAGTTTAGTTCTTTTCTCTACCAGACTGCACTTCGTTTTCTGGTCAACTGCTTCTCCTATGAACATACACAGTTGTCCCTCGGTTACTGTGCAGGATTGGTTCCAGCATCCATCGTGGATATCAAAATCCATGGATGCTCAAGTCCCATAGGCGGTCCTCCATATCTATGGGTTGCACAGCTGCAGATATGAGGCTAATTGTACTTTTAAACATAGCATGAATACACAATTGCTGTCAGATTCACATACTGTAGAATTTTAATTAGTAAAAAAATGTATCTACAGACAAATATTTTTTCTATGAAATACCTATAAATTAAACCAATGCATTAGATTTACTCTTTCATTAATTCTACTGTATCTCCTTCCACCTTGCCTAAAAAGTCTCAGAATTATTTGTCATAAATAAAAATAAAACCATTTTTAATAGAATAGAAAACAAGGGACTGAGGTGCCTAAGCTTACCAAACTTCTTGCTTTCTTTAGTTGTGCCAGTCATCTTGATCTTTGCAACTTCAAAGAAATCTTTAATTTCTCTCTCATAGAGTCGTGATAAATAATCCATGTAATTCTTAAAAAGAAAAGTAACACATACTTCTTATTAATAAAACAAACATAACAATTTCCATTTTTCAACACCCCCCCCAAGTCCTTTGTGCTTGTTTTGAATTTTGTGGTCTTAAAATTTTTTTTTGAATTTTACTTTTTTTTTTTTAATACAGCAGGTTCTTAGTAATACGTATTAGTGTATATATGTCAATCCTGATCTCCCAATTCATCACCCCGCCCCACCCATCCCGGCTTTCCACACTTGGTGTCCCTACGTTTTTTCTCTACATGTGCTCTTAAAATTTTGATGCATTTCATAGGATATAAAAAGAAGGCTATTTTCTGTCCTTTAAAAAAATTAAACACATAACATTAAGAATTTACAAAAATATGAAGTCGAACATAATCACACTTACATTTTCATTTTTACATATTACCTTTCACGTATTTTAAATAAAGTTGCAATCATACTGTATAGGGTATTTGGGTTACAGCAATTATGTTTCTCCAGTCTCACACTCTAATGACTGCACAGTATTACACTTTGTTGATGTGCCACAATTTAGTAAACCAATCTCCTAACACAGGCCACTTAAGTGGTTTCAATGTTTTGCTATGATAGACAATGTTACAATAAGCTTTTCATCTCTTATGAATTGTTTCCTTGGAATCATTTCCTAAGGGTGGAATTACAGTGCCAAAGAATAAGAGAATCTTTATAACTCTTCTTCCATACTGCCATGTTGCTTTAAAAACGATTATACCAATAGACACTGTCAATGGCAATGAAGGAGTACACTGAGTTTTACCATACCTTGCCAGCATGGGGGATTACATTACCCCCAAATAGGTTACTTGCAACAAGAATTTAATTAATACATCTTACAGTTTTCATAATTAAATAATTTATTTTTAAAAAAGCAAATTTAATTTATTCTAGTTCAAATGAAAAAAATCTATCATTTAACATGCAAACTCATTTCTTCATCATATTTGCTTATCATCACATAAAAACATCTTATACCCTTACGAAAGATTCTTCAACAGTGGGAGACCATGTATTTTTCCAAGTCCTAAGTTAAATGCCGTATGTAGAGTTTCACTAAATTTAAATAAATCTACAGCAGAAAAACTGCTGTACCTAGCTATTCTTTTAAATTTATTATGGAATCTACACTTCAACTTCCTTTATTATTTCAAATTAACATACCCAGTTTTAGAGCAGGTTTACTTTGCTTTAAACGTCAGATGCACCTTTCAAAGGTATACATTATTTAAATATTTGTATACTGATTCATAGTCCAACACTGATTTTTTTTTAGATATTTTATAGATATATCCTTATAAAACAATTTTTGGATAAAACATAATATAGATCCTGCTTTTTTCGATCTGTAGGCCATATACATTCCCACACAGTCTCTGTAAGAAAATTAGTCAAACAGGAAATTCTTTCCTGTGATCTCTGTGTAACTTTAAAAGGAAATATGAATTAAAATATACCCTAAAATTATTCCTATTTCATTGGGTTGTTTCACCTTTTCAGCATCTCATTTTTTCAAGTTTAAATTCTCATAAAAATAATGATCACTGCAAATCACTGTAAAGGACTGACAGACAAATGGGAAATTAGCTTCTTACAATTCATAAAATCTTCATTAGTGGTTTCTACTCAAATCACTCAATATTACAGACTGCACTCCAATACCCAAACTGTTTAAAGAGCACATTATGACCCAAGCAATTTAAACAGTTTCAAAACAGCTATTTTGGTATTCTGAAAACAGTGATTTGAGCAGACTACTGAAAATCATCTTCGTTTTCAATGCAATTCAAATGACTGAATAGCTTCCCCCAGGTCCTCAACAGAATTCACTGGTGGGAAAGGCCACAGACAGGTGTGACTCTCAGTTCATTCATTTACCAAATTCTGACAGATATCTCTCACTGTCAGTACGTATTCTTAGCACCTTGTATACAGCACCTTACTTAAAATTTAACTATTATGAGTATAAATATTGTTATTTCAGGCAGTGTTTTCAACTTTATTTTGTGCTGACTGTAGAGCCTTACAGATAACTCCGTGTTTTACTTTCTCTTTACACAAAAAGAAAATTCCACAAATGTAAAACTGAGGTTAAGAGAAGATGTCTGAGCAATCTTCAAGACTGACTGCTAACCTCAGGGGGCTATTAGGAGAGGAAAGCTCATTTCCTACCTAAGCATGGATGGACCATCTCCATTATGAATTGCCCTACATGCATAACCCAGGGCCACAGTTGGGGAGGAAGCACTCTGACAGCAGAGCTCATTACATGACCAAGGCACCTCTATTTTCCTTAAGCTCTAATTATGTATACCAAAAATCAGGGTTTTGCTTAGATTCAGCCATAACTAGAGTTGGGGCAGGGTCTAGTGATTCTTATCCCTCAAGAATTTAAAACAGGCATTTCCTGGTCCTGCCAGAAAGTGTGAGCTGTGTACACCCAACCAAGTGCAAATAGTACCTGGATTTAATTATCATTTCTTACTAAAGAAACACTGTTTAGTCTGTTTCCTTCTTTCATTCCTTTCTTCCTTCTTTCTTTTTAATAAAATCCTGTTTATGAAAATACTTCAGCTACCAAATTAGATTATGAGGCATAAAATACATGGTCTGTCAAAAGTTCAAAACACAGAATCAAGTAATATTCCTGGGAAATAAGTCAATTTCATTTAAAAAAGCACATTAATATTGTCAATTGAAAATATACTGTGAGCAGAGAATGATTCCATAATTCAGTGCTAGATTGGCTATCGTCATGTTTCTTCACTTTAAATTACATTCATGAATACATTATATATAAAGATAGGGCAATAATACTCACTGAGAACACAATTAGGCAAAAAAGCTTATTGAGTATTTTACTCATTTGAATACTCACTAGGGGACAAAGCACTTGTTGGCACAGAACTCTTAAGGAGATGTAACAATGTTTAATTATCCAAAATATTAATCCTCTTAAAACTTCAAAAGGCAAAGATTCCAGTAATGCAAATATTTCTCTTTAAGCTATCTCCAAATCAGAATTCTGCTGAATCAAAACAAAACAAAACAACACACAACAGTAGAGTACTGAACCCATGGGTTCCTGCTACGATGGCCATGTATCTAAGTCAGATCGTGTCATTCCACTACTCAAAGCCCACCGACACCACTCCCCCATCTCCCTCAAAGTAAAAGCCAAATCCTTACAACGGTGCACAGTCTCTTCCAGATCTGCCCTGCCACACCCACCTTACCTCTCCCACCTGCCCTTCTAATCCTGAATCTGGCTCGTGGTGCTCCAGCTCCACTGGCCTCCCTGCCGCTCCTCAAGTGCTCCAGGCTGCTCTTGCGTGGGCCACTTGCACTGCGCGGGAAAGCCTTCCCTAGAAACTCCCACTGCTCTCCCCTCCTTAGTTCTAAAATCTGTGCTCAAATGTCACCTTCTCATGACGCCTTCTCTGACCATCCTTTTTTTTTTTTTTTTTTTTCTTTTTTTTTTTTTTTGTGGTAGCGGGGGACAGTCTCCGGACGCGCAGGCTCAGCGGCCATGGCTCACGGGCCCAGCCGCTCCGCGGCATGTGGGATCCTCCCAGACCAGGACGCGAACCCGGTTCCCCTGCATCGGCAGGCGGACGCGCAACCACTGCGCCACCAGGGAAGTCCCTGACCATCCTTTTTGAAACTGCAAACCTTTCTGACGTCCTGGCATTCCCTGCTTTATTTTCTCTAGAGTAACTTCTAACAGGCTATACAACTGACCTTTGTGTGAGTCCTTCTCCACCAGCATATGCACTCTGAACAGGCAAGTGTTCACCTACTTCCTTCAGCGCTGCATCTCTAGCGCTTACCACAGTGTTAGCACATAACAGGTGCTCAATTCATTTGCTTAATGAATATATGAATGACTCTTATCTTGTCCACTTGCTGATATTTAGTCAGTGGTATATACCACTGTTCTTCTAATCTCCAAGTCTAGCAAGTTTGGCATCATCCTGTCCCTTGTCTTTGGATTCTCTCTTTTGGTTTATATTCTCTATTCCTATTGTCATCTTCCTGGTTCAAGATTTCATTTCATTTCAGTTATTACATTAAGTTTTAAATTAGTTTCCCCCATCTAGGCTTTTCCCATTTGTGAAGAATGCTGTTAGGTCTCAAAGCTCAGATTCTATAACCTAACTTCTCACTCTTCCAGAATATGGAATTTCTGCTTTAATCAGGCTTGCCTTCTTATAGTCCTGGGAAAAGGGCATATTTTCCCACTTTTGTCTGCACATCTTGCTCCTCATCCCTGGAATGCCCTTCCTCTTATTTCTGGCTAATTTAATTCCACACATTACTTAAAAGTCAATTCAAGTCCAATGTTTTCCATTAAGTTTTCCCCCGTGGCTTCCGGTCATGGATTTCCCTTCCCTAAACTGCCACATATTTAAACTCATTTCCAGTTTAGCACTTAATTTTTTGCTGATCGTTTTAATTATAATTGCTCTTCCCAGTTGTCCCACAACCAGGACTAGAAATACCCATGTTTCTGTGTGCCTAGAAGAGTGGAATGTTTGCTTAATAAAGAGGCACACTGCACTTGCTTAAAAGAACAGATTATAGATTCTTAGAAGGCAAATGTCTCACTTACAGCATCTTCATACTCCCTAGTTTCTATATTGTATATAAAGAAACTCAGGAAATAATTATAGCATTTAACTAAACTGAATGATGCTTCAGGCTACAGTATGGCCTAAAACTACATTATATTGGAAGTTCAAAATCTAGCTCTTCTCCACCCAAGTAAATAAAATAAATGTTCTCCCTGGCTAATGAGCACTTAGAAATTCAATTATTTCCTACTTTGCTAAGAATATACAATAGTATTTCAAATGTCACGTGGGGAACTGAACACATGGCCTCTTGATTCTAAAAGATTATGCTCTATACTCAGTAATTGGCATCAAATCCATACCTTTGTTAGTCCCTCATATTTTCCATAATCGGTACTCTTTAGCCACTCCATCAGCTTGGCATATCGGAGCAAGTCTCTATGAAATGGATGATGATTAGGTAAAGTCAGTTCAACAGAGTGCTGAGCAAGAGTTGAACTCTGATCATGGCCCTAGAATGAGTAAGTAAGTAAATAAATATCACTGACAGCATAAAGAAACATTGTTGTAACTAAAAATTCTAAACAGTGATCAAATATGGCCAAGCAAAACCAACAGAACATAGAAAAATAAGAACTGAGTACTTACTTGGCTTCTTTTATCATCCTGTGTATATGAACTGAACACCACCACCATAAAACAGTCATAAACACTCAAGAATGGTTCTCTGATAAATCAACTACTTGTTTTATCTTCTAAAGGAGTTGAGAATGAATGTTTTAATCAAGCTTGCCTCTCCCATATCATTTTACAATTTACTAAGCAAATAAATATCATGATACAAACTGTATTAAGAAACACAGCAAATAAGGAAGTAATTCAAAACAAATTGTCTACATCTATGGTATTTCCATTGGAGTCTACAATATTTAAAGCAACAGATGAAAATATAGAGGATATACAATTTCAGAACTAGGAAGGACTACAGATGACTATAACCTGGGCTTTCCAGGATAACCCCTAATAATAATATAATTTAAATTTTTCCAATGATTTGTTAAGCAAATAAATATATGATTTTGTTTTTCATCCTTGACATGACTTATACAAATTAATACATTTTCAAACAGCCTGAGACAGATAATGCTTCCTGACTTTTGTTTTAGAGCATACAGAACTACTAGATCATCTGATACAATAGAAAAATTGAAGAACAAACTGAAACTCAAAGAGTTAAGTGATTTGCACAGGTCACACAGGAGGAAAGCTAGAATCTGAACCTTAGTCATCTGAGTTTCACTTCTGTTTTCTTTTAAAAACATGTCAAACAAAATCATTTTAACCAGACTCAAAAATTGCCAAAGGTCAATACAAACATTACATCACAGAAATGTTTTCTAATGGCCACATCAGAAAGATGACTGGGATTCCATTAAATCACAGATATTAGATACTAAGCATAAATAGATATTATAGTTTTAAGTCTGCTAAGGTCTCCAAATTGCGTCTTAACTAGTTACACTGACTAAAAGCAAAGAACATTTGACAAAACTGTTATAGCTTATAAATGTTTTTCAAACATTCTGTCTTTATTAATAACAATATTAGGTATCTTTTCATTCTCTCAATTTTCCTCATTAATTTTTCTCAATGACTTAAGACTCAAAATCATTGTTTATATTCTTCTACAACTGTGTACTCAGACCATTACATGTTAAGTTATATTATTTAATTTAATGTCAGGAAAGCTCTTCAATTAAAAACCTTCACCTCTCCTGCAAAATGGAAGAGTTAACATTTATAGAGGATTTTACAGTTTACAAAGATCTTTCACATATATTACTATTCAAAGCTTTCTTTTGCAAACAGCATTTTAAAGATCACCATCATTTGAAAATTCACTCTGATATAAAGAACATCATTACCTTCAAACTATTACTATTAAGATAGATTAAATGTTATTAGTGTTAACAGAAAGATTTTAGAGAAAATGTTTCCAAAATACCTATAGGAAACAGGAAAATCAAATACTTAAATTGTTTAGTTCAATCAATAATATAGAGGGACGTCCCCCGTGGTCCAGTGGTAAAGAAGCCACCTTCCAATGCAGAGGAGGCGGGTTCAGTCCCTGGTAGGGAAACTAAGATCCCACACGCCGCTGGGCAACTAAGCCAGTGCCGCAACTACTGAGCTTGTGCGCCTCAACAAGAGGGCCCGTGTGCCACAAACTACAGAGCCTGCGCGCCACAACGACAGAGCCCATGTGCGCTGGAGCCTGTGAGCCACAACTAGAGAGAGAAAACCCGCACGCCACAACTAGAGAGAAGCCTGCATGTCACAACGAAGAGCTCGCATGCCTCAACAAAGACCTCAGGTGCCGCAACTAAGACCTGACGCAGCCAAAAAATAAATAAAATAAATTTTAAAAAAATATAGAAAACAATCACATCTAGAACTCAATGTGCTAAGAATTTTATCCTTTATATATTTTTAAAATTAAGACATTGTTTAAAGTTTCTTATTATAGATAAGTAAATTAGTAACAATAACAATTTACTGAATGCCTACTACCATGCTAGGTTCTTTATATATATATAAATTCTAATCCTTACAATAACTCTGCAGACTACTTTTCTCCTCATTTAAAAAATAGCAAAACCCTTTTATTAACATAATTTTAAAATAATATACTAGATTTTCTCCAAATTAAACTGACAAATACGTTTTCTAAAAACTTAGTGAATTATAAATTTTCATTAGTGTGTGTGTATATATATGTGCATATGTAATATACATTATAATATGTATTATTATAATATATGATATATATTAATATGTAATGTATATATAATATATATACATATACATATAACTAAAATTTATAATAAAATTAGCTAATTTCAAACACTTTACTAAAACCAAGCACTGTTCTAAGTGCTGAGCATATAACAACACATTAATCCTTATACCAACCCTATGAAGTAGGTATTTTTATTATCCCCATTCATTTGATAGGGCAACTAAGATGGCACAAAGAGGTTCACTTGCCCAAGGTCACCCAGGCAGCAGAATCAGGATTTGGAATCCAGGAAACTTGGCTCCAGCATCCATACTCTTAACCATTTTGCCTTACTGACCTTCTAACAGAAATGACACATTTCATGTTAAATACTGAGCAAATTTTCAAGATTTGGGAACTCTTTCTATGTTATAGCATGTTTACTTTTATTTTCTTAAAGAAAAAAGAAAATATGAGCAAAGTTCCAACAAACATGAAAACTGATCTTAAGTAATCATAGTTCTTTGTAAGTTTTTAACCACATCAACCTATGTTTAGAAGACTGTGAAATGTGCTTAAGGAAATAATTTTTGTGGCATGAACTGAATATTGTTGGTTTATTACACAGGTTTTATTTTGCGATATAATGTTTCTGTAAATATATGTTGAAAGAAAAATTTCCAAATCTAAGCATATAGCAAAACCTCCCACAACTTCAGTTTTTTCCTGGCTGTACTTTTAGTTCAGTGCATAATTGGTCTTATCATGTTGCTAAAGGTGGAGCACAGAATCATGAGGTCTCTGTAAAACCAAAGGGGGAAAAGGGGCAGAGAACAGTTATCCTTTCAAGACAAATCTTTCAAAAAACCAAAAAATTTTTTACAATGACATATCCCTTTTGCAAATATTTCCTCAATTTTATTAGCCTTAATTTGATTGTCTGCTTCCAATATCAGAATACTAATTAGTGTAACTGGTCTGATTCCCCCAGATTAATATATTTCTAGATATATGAATCCCTAGTAAATGTGTAAGTTATGGGTAAGAGTCTATCATTTCAATGGAAGCTGAGTGTGTAAAAAGATCTAAAAGAGCCAAAAAATTTTGCCAATTGTTAAAAATATTACTCTTATGTTACAGTAAGAAGTGAATATTAAAGACACATTTCAAGTTTCATTAAAATATAGCTATGTGGAAGTATTACTGTGAAAGTTGCATCACAGAGAGTGTGCTCTGAGTCAGTGATTCCCAAATGTGAAGATGTTCTCACTGGCCCGCAGCAATAAGAAAACAAGAAAAGGATGGGAGCCAGTTTCTCATAAAGGTAAATGTATTAATTTAGAAAGTCTGAAATTATGTTCTTCCTTTTCTTTTAGTACCAAATGTCATTTTAAAAATAAAACGATAGTGAAAGCAGATGGAGATATTTCTTTTTTCAGGTTTTTACTTGGTAAAATAAATTGGTGACTTGGTCAGTCTCCAAATTTAATTTTATTGATGTGTGAATTTTAAAAAGACCAGAAATCAGTACTCTTAAATCACTGTTATGTTGTGGTCATTAGATTATTTCCACCGGATTCTTCTGTACAGTAGTTATAATATTATGGTATCAATACATTTGCTATAAACTGCATTGCATGAACTCTCTTCAAGACTTGTCTTAATCTGTGATGCCATATCTGACTATTTAAATCCTATTTTTAATCCTTTTGATTAAACCTCTTTAGCACTTATACATATGAATACTATGTATATGTGGCTATACAATTAGCAATTTAATATACAAGCGTATCTCATTTTATTGTGCTTTGCTTTTACTGCACTTTGCAGAAATTGCATGTTTTACAAATTGAAGGTTTATGGCAACGCTGTGTCAAGCAAGTGTACTGGCGCCATTTTTCTAAAAGCATTTACTCACTGCATGTCTCTGTGTCACGTTTAGATAATTCTTGCAAAATTTCAAACATTTTCATGATTATATTTGTTATGGTGATCTGTGATCGGTGATCTTTGACG
>NC_041220.1:49571797-49586783 GCF_002837175.3 Physeter macrocephalus
CATCGGCAGGCGGACTCTCAACCACTGCGCCACCAGGGAAGCCCCTGACGTTACTATTGTAATTGTTTTGGGGCACCATGAACTGTGTCCACATAAGATGGTGAACTTTAATTGATAAATGTTGTGTGTTCTGACTGCTCCATCAACTAGTCATTCTCCTATTTCTCTCCTCTGGCCTCCCTATTCCTTGAGACACAGCAATATTGAAATTATACCAATTAATACTCTGATAATCGCCTCTAAGTGTTCAAGTGAAAGGAACAGTCACACATCTCTCACTTTAAACCAATGATTAAGTTTACTGAGGAAGGCATGTTGAAAGCCAAGATCAGCTGAAAGCTAGGCCTCTTGTATCAAATAGCCAAGCTGTGAATGCAAAGGAAAAGTTCTTGAAGGAAATTAAAAGTGCTACTCGAGTGAACACTTGAATTATTAGAAAGCAAAACAACCTTATTGCTGATATGGAGAAAGTTTCAGGGGTCTGGAGAGAAGACCAAACCAGCCACAACATTCCCACAAGCCAAAGTCTAATCCAGAGCAAGGCCCTAACTCTCTTCAATTCTATGAAGGCTGAGAGAGGTGAGGAAGCTGCAGAAGAAAAGTCTGAAGCTAGTAGAGGCTGGTTCATGAGGTTCAAGGAAAGAAGCCATCTCCATAACATAAAAGTGCAAGGTAAAGCACAACTGCTGATGTAGAAGCTGAAGCAAGTTATCCAGAAGATCTAGCTAAGATAATTAAAGAAGGTGGCTACACTAAACAACAGATTTTCCAAGTAAGATGAAACAGCCTTCTATTAGAAGAAGATGCTATCTAAGACTTTCACAGCTAGAGAGGAGAAGTAAATGCCTGGCTTCAAAGCACAGGCTGACTCTCTTGTTAGGGACTAATGCAGCTGGTGACTTTAAGTTGAAGCCAATGCTCATTTACCATTCTGAAAATCCTAGGGTCCTTAAGAAGTATGCTAAATCTACTCTGCCTGTGCCCTAAAAATGGAACAACGAAGTCTGGATGACAGCACATCTGCTCACAACATGAATATTTTACTGAATATTTTGAGCTCACTGTTGAGACCTACTGCTCAGAAAAAAAAACTCCTTTTAAAATATTACTGCTCACTGACAAGGCACCTGGTCACCCAAGAGCTCTGATGGAGATGTATAAAGAGATTAATGTTGTTTTCATGCCTGCTAACACAATTTCCATTCTGCAGCCCATGACCAAAGAGTCATTTTGACTTTCAAGTCTTATTATTTAAGAAATAACATTTTGTAAGGCCACAGCTGCCATAGATAGTGATTCCTCTGATAGACCTGGGTAAAGACAACTGAAAACCTGTTGAAAAGGATTCACGACTCTAGATGCCATTAAGAACATTTGTGATTCATGAGAAGAGATCAGAATATCAACATTAACAGGAGTTTTGGAAGAAGCTGATTCCAACCCTCATGAATGACTTTGAGGGGTTCAAGACTTCAGTAGAAGAAGTAACTACAGATGCGGTAGAAACAGCAAGAGAACTAGAATTAGAAGTGGAGCTTGAAGATGTGACTGAATTGCTATAATCTCACTTAATGGATTTTAACGGATGAGGAGTTGCTTCTTATAGCTGAGCAAAGAAAGTGATTTCTTGAGATGGAATCTACTCCTGGTGAAGATGCTGTGAAGACTACTGAAATGACAACAAAGGATTTAGGCTATTACATAAACTTAGTTGATAAAACAGCAGCAGGATTTGAGAGGACTGACTCCAGTTTTCAAAGAAGTTCTACTGTGGGTAAAATGCTATCACCAGCATTGCATGCCCCAGAGAAATTGTTTGGGAATGGAAAAGTCAATCATTATAGCAAACTTCATTATCTTATTTTTAAAAATTGCCATAGCCACCCCACTCTTCAGCAACCACCACCTTGATCCCTCAGTGCCATCAACATTGAGGAAAGACCCCCCACCAGCAAAATATTATGACTCATTGAAGGCTCAGATGATGGTTAGCAATTTTTAGCAATAAAGTATTTTTTAAATTAAGGTGTGTACATTCCTTTGTTAGACATAATGCTATTGTACACTTAATAGGCTACAATATAGTGTAAACATAAATTTTAAATGCACTGGGAAACAAAAAAATTTGTGTGACTTGCTTTACTGAGATATTCACTTTATTGTGGTGGTCTGGAACTGAACCTTCAATGTCTCCAAGGAACTCTGTATACACTGCTGTAGAGCTTTAAGTACATTACTTTTAACACCTCCTCACAAGCATCTTGAGGGTGTGAGTCATTTCTTATTCTTATATACGGATGACAGTCAGTACAAAATAGGCATGCAATAAAAATCTGGTGACTGACAAAGAGATAAACCATAATGCGGTAATCAAATTTTCCCAGCCAGTGTGTCCCACGACCAGGAATAGAAATACCCATGTTTCCCAACTCTTTTGCTAGGTGACACAATGCATTAAATTTAACACACAGAAAATCTCTTTTCTATACTTGGAACGTCATTCTCCACCTTCTTCAGCACATTCTAGGTTGCTGCAACATTCTGGTTTTCAACATGCATTACTTACATGTAACAATACATATTAGATTTTCAGAACTCGGAAGCATTCACTTTAAACAAAGCCATTAGTTTATAAGGAAGCAAAATCATAAATAGTAGTATGTTACAACAAACAATTAAGGGTGCAGAAAGGATTATTGTTTACTGACTAGTATTTTCAGTACCATCTACAAATGTGGCCTATATCACTGTCAACAGGATTATTTTTTAAAACTAGGGAACTGCGTAGAAACAGATATTATTGAAATACTAGTGTGAGTAAAATGTGCATTAGTATTTCCTATGTGATTTCTAGGTTTACTTTTTTCTTGATGCTTTTCACGTCAAGTAAAATGTTAAGAGAGTCTTCCCCAATTTCCCCCTTGCGTGCTTAGTTAGATGGTCTTCCTTTATGCTCCCACAGTACCACTATCATAACATATACTCTCCCTCAGTCCATCAGTCTATTATATCTCCCTTCTCTAGACTGTGAGTGACTTGAGGGCAGAATCAGCCTCTCATCTATTCCAAGTAAATGTCTGGTATGCATCTCTAATCACTTGGCAAATGATTTCTAAATATATGAAGGAGAAAGTGAGTGAGTGACAGAATGACAGGAAGAAAGGCAAGCAGAATGAGATTAAATACTTTTTTGGCCTAAATAAACTTTTTGTTATGGGACATTAAAAAACTGCTATAAATATGGTTAACAGGCAGCTTAAATCAGTAAATTATAATCTATAAAGATTCTGCTGCTGTTAAGTTTAGTAAACTTTACAGAAAAAAGAAAAGAATCAAAGAAGCTGGAGCCAAAGCTGATGTACTCACAGGCACCGAAAGAAAGTAGGACCTGTTATAGAGTTGAAGGAGGGCCTGAGTAAACTAATCAGAAATAAAATATAGTAAATACAATTGTTTTAGAATACTACAAAGTGAAAACAAAATAAGAATCCAGTATTTCAGACAGCATTTCTTGATGAACAGAATTTCCCTCAATTTTTTTTTTTGCCCAATAACCCTATTAAAATAAAGGAGATGAAAAATATACAAAACCTAATTTATTAAAATGCCCAGATATTAAAATGCCTTCTATTCAAATCCCTCTAAGGTACCCTTAATAATATTATTAGCATTATTAGCATTGCCACAACCTTAATTATAACATCCCTTTCTATATAAAAATGCAGACAAAGGGTTTATGTAAGATTAAATCAACTGGAATTTACAACTGACTTAGTCATTTTTCTCATATATTTAAGTACATGAAGCCAATGAAACACTTCAAACATGGAATCAAGTCCTAGTTCTCACTTCAAAATACTGAAAAATAAAACAAGCCAAACAGTAAACATGTAACAGGTTTGGACTTATTTTTATAAATAAGAATGTCTAAATGGTATATGCAACATGTAAGCATAGTTATTTAAAACTCAGGGAGTTTTAGCTAAAAGGAACTAGACTGTCTTCCTAAGGAGGCCACTGAGGCCCCAAATACATCTACGAGCAAATATGCACATATTTGCTCGTAGATGTATTTACAAATATTAAAACTTTATTAAAAATATTAACATCAAAGAAATGTGTTAAGGAATATACTGTGATCCCGATGAAACACACTAAAACTTTTTCTGGGAATTTAATTTTAAGCTAATATATATTAATTTTAAGTAAATATATATATAAACAGGTTACAGGAACATGTCAGTATTAATAATAAAATAAAATTACCTGTTGAACAAAAACATTGTTGAGGTGACTGGCCAGCCTCCGGGCAAAATGCTCTCGCAAATCACTGAAACGTTGCTGTTGCTGTTTGACTGCCAGAAGCATGTCATGGCCTGAAATCATAACATTTTTTGACTTATTTAATGCGTAAAAAGAGTTCCTTGATGTTTAATGAATACCTTTATAACAGTATCCATATTTCAGTTTTGAAGAACCTGAAGTTTTACTGGGTTATTCGTATGCTTTGTAAAAGAAAGGTTAAGGGGAAAAAAATAGTATAGCACAGTGGTTCTCACAGTGTGGTCCTGCCTCAGCATCATCTGGGAACTGTTAGAAATATGGATTCCAAGGTCTCAGCCCAGACCTACTGATTCTGGAGGTGGCACCTGGCAATTTGTATTTTCATAAGCCTTCTAGGTCAGTGGTCCCCAACCTTTTTGGCACCAGGGACCAGTTTCGTGGAAGACCATTTTTCCACGGATGGGGGGGCGGGATGGTTCAGGAGGTAATGCGCGTGATGGGGAGCAGCAGATGAAGCTTCGCTCACTAGCCCGCCGCTCACCTCCTGCTGCGCGGCCCGGTTCCTAACAGGCCGTGGACCAGTACCAGTCGCAGCACCGGGGGTTGGGGACCCCTGCTCTAGGTGATTCTGATGCAAACTCAAGTTTTGGAACTGCTGGCGTAGCAAAACATTATGTCATCTACTTTGTGCTAGGTTCTATGGACAGTACTGAAGAAAAATCCTGGTGTTAACCAGTCATTGATGGTCAATCAGAAGGAACTGAAATGAAAAATTTCTTAGTGCTAATATGAATTATGTTTGATAATAAGTGAAACTTGTTTTAATAGCTAAGAATGTAACCCTAAACCACTTGCCCCATGCACTTCTTGTCAAAAGCTTTATACTAAGTCACAGGCTTAGTCTCAGGTTCTCGGGCAGATTTTATTGTCATACCCGGTCGAAGAGCCACATTCATGCACTGCAGAAGGGCATCTGCGGCGTTGGTACAGGCCTCGATGCCCCTGGAGGAAGCAAGATCTCCTTCCTGAAGGGCCTTTATATGACCTTTGGCCAAGTCCATGTGGTTCTGGAATACACATAAATACACCGTTTGTACATGTACTCTTCAGGAAATTTACAGGTAAGATGCTACTCAATCCTATTACTAGGTCTTTGGAATTTCAGTATTTTTAAATCTTGCTCTCCTAAGGAAATTAGAAAATGTTTACAAATGGGCTTTACATATTATCATTAGGTTTTTTAAATTGTTGTTGGTAATTTATAATCATGCTTACCACAAGGAACTCTATCTCTGATAGGAGTTTTACATTATTAGTGTTACTAAGATGAATCAGGTGGTTGCTCTCAGAGATCTGATCCATTTGTTCTTTTACACTTTGGAGCATTTCCTCATAACTGCTCAGTTTCAATTCAATCTGATCCACCTCCTTTAGAGCCTCATCCAGCAACTTCATTAGGATGTTTACTTGCTTTTCGGAGGCCATGATTGACTGGATGTTGGCCTACAAAGTTAAAAAGATAAGTAATACTTCGTATTCTTCAAATGTGTAAAAGAGGTATAAAAATGAAATATTGATAAATCTCTTTGACAGCAGAGTAACGAAGATTGACATACACATTTAAACATCTAATTTATCACTTTGTGTTTACATTCCACTTTTTTACACAGTATTTCAGGAAAGTACACCTTCCCTTATATCAAGGTTAGGGACCATACCTCAGTATTGCATATTTCTGCAGACTGAACAAGTAGGGCTCTGCCCCACGATGTATCATCAGTAATGGTATATTCTCATTTCTATAAATTAAGTGGCATTACACTATGTCATCTCTGATACTTCTTCCAACTCTATCAGCTATAGAAATTTTCTATACTCTGTAATACTTACATAAAACCCTAAACAAAAGCATAATCATCTATGTTAATACCTTAGTCAAGAGGGTAGCAGTAGTATGCCAGTCTTTGAAGAATTCATGGAACTAATTTATAACTGTTGTATGATTTGTACTAACAGGATGTGGAAGAGCCTATTGCCATAAGATAGCTCCTTCTATGGTATTCTTTCTTTTCTCTTTCATTTGAGACTACTTTTTTTTCGAGGCAAAGCAGTAACAAACCACCATCCCTTTATTAATGTTTTCTAAATGACTCTGACTATTGATTCTGAATTCCCTGAAATATGGAAGCTTTCAAATCCAAAATTAAACTGCAAAGTAATATGATGACTTGCAACACAGATGCAATATTAACTAGAAAAGAAAATACAAATCACTAAGCCACATTAAGAAGGCAGATAACACAATATGAGGAAAAAATCTGGACAAGGAATTAAGAGTATCACTGTACAGTTGATGCTATAATTTCACATGTGTTATTTTATTCACTATTCATAATAACTCAATTGTAGGTGCAGCCCAACTGTAAAGGCAGCAGGGCTCAGACCCACTGACATCAAGCAGCAGAGGTGGGGCTTGAACTGACCCAGGACAATTTCTGCTTTAACATCTTAAAGTCTCTTCTAGGCTTTACTTCCAGAGTTTTATAGATTTGTAAGCTTGGACTGTTCGTGTAATCTCTGGGCCTGAGTTCAATCTCTTAACTTCTGTACCTTTCACGTATAAAAGGCCAACATTCTTTAAGTCTTTAAATATTTTTTATTCTCTGAGGGTTTTTCTTAAATGCATACCTTGTCTAAACAAAACAAAAAAACCCCAAATGTTCCCATTTTAGGTTTTTCTCACAACAGAGGTGCTACTTGCAGCTTTTTACTTTCTAAAAAAAGTAAATAAAAATGTGCATTTAGATACAAACTTAGAAATGTGCGTACAAATGAATAGAGTCTATTCCAAAACATTTCAGCAGGGGAGTCAAACATCCTTTTCCCCTGGCTCTCTGTTTTTCACCACACTATCTTGCTCTCTTTGGGTACATGATTCACTTCTTTCAGCCCAATTTCTCTCTTTCTAACCTGCCCCTAGTTTTTTCTTTCAAACCACAAAAACGCTATTCTTTTGCACTGAACTATTCTGAGGTGTTTCAGAGGCTGGAGGAATCAACCCCCAACTTGGTTTCAGGTTGGCTACTTTTTACTTCCATCACTTCAAATCAAGACGCTCCCCAAATCCAGAACCTCAGCCAACTGCCTTCATTGGCCTATTAGGAATGGTTGTCTTTTGAACAAGAACAGTGAAAGACTGATGGCAGCTGGTAATGCACTTATAGAGAAAGACAGCAATAATCACACTACCCAGGCTTTACTGCTCAGGCAGTAAAATATGAACATCACCAGTCTCCTCAATCCACTACACACACATCACTAATCATAGATTACAAGCAAGGCTTACCCCATCTAGCACCTGCAGCTCTCTGGACAACCTTTCTGCAAAGGCCTCGGCATTCGAAATTGCATACTCACAGCCTTCCATCATTATCTCAATATCCTGCTCTTCTCTTGCATTTAACTCTTGGTATTCATCCACTGCTTCTTCATCGCCTCCTGTCACACTCTGATTTTCTCCACTTGGAACAGATTCTTAAAGAGGGTAAAAATTAAAAATAAAGTAGGATGGACAATAGCACTGCACTTATAGGTAAGGTCAGTTATAAGCAAAGGTCACATTTAGTGGCTGAAAAATAGGAAAAAATGATTCAAAATATATGAAAAAACCACTTATTATTATGAAGAACCACATGTGTTAACATAATATCTATTACAACAAAAGCATGCAGTCTAATTCACTGACTTGTGTTAAAATAGGCTTTAGTCACAGTTTCCCAAAACATAATCAAACTATAAAACAAATACAAAACCAGAAACAAAGCACGTGTGCAAGACTAACCTTTTCCCCCTACCTGAAGAAACTGTTGCTCTAACAAAACAATGATTATGAGTTCAGGACACATGAAAAACAATTTGCTTCCCTTTTTTTCCCAGGTAACATTTTCTTCTGTTATCTTTGTTCTTTTTGTCTTTGTTATGCTTTGTTTTTTTCTGCAAATAACTTTCAATTGAAATTTTAAAAATGCATCTACAATTCACAATTTATTTTGGGCACTGAAAATATTAACTGAATTTTCCATTTCTTTCTTTAAAAATTTTTCACGTGTTAATAAAATTTCTAAAGATCAGCTAATAGAAATTTTCTCAGTAACTGTATACTGTAGTAAGAAGAGCAACAACTACATGGCTGAGTGAAATTACAAAAATTTAAACTGTTTTCCTGCTTCAAAACAAAAGACCACGAGGTCAAATCTGAGATGCTTTCTGGGTAAATGCCTCCGTTCAGTTTTTTGAGAGAATATACTCAGCATGTGGGATTTATATAAATCTTGAGGTTAAGAGAGGTAAAATGAAAAAAATAATTTTTACCCCTAAATAAACCTCGAAACAAAGTCACTGATTTTCATCAACTCATGTGACACGTTAAAATCACAAACACTGGATGTTTGAAATATTATTTTGTATGAAAATGAATATTTGTATTCAGTGTGACATGACATATGTTCATTTGTCCTAAGACAAAAAACACCTAATTCAAAGTAACAAATGGTTTACTCTTAAGAATGGCAATTAGGCCGATTTAGATAATGTCCCAAAAAAAAAAGGAGGGGGATAAAACTTTTGGTACAGGCAATTACAGATTACAGTATATAAATATAAGTTCCTTATAGTAGCATCGCCGAGCTCCTAGTCCTTTGAAACAGTCACTGTGGAAATGTTAAACTGTCATGTGTGACAGCTTCTTAGCCACTAGGGGGCAGGGAATGCCTAAACCATTCTGTACAGTTCCTTGCACAAATAAATATTTAAAAATAAACAAAAGATTTTAAATGATCATAATTGCTTCAGAAGTATTTTCTCTTTCATAAAACAGCCCTTTGGAAGTCAATAATGAATACTATCATCGATTTTTATTACCATATGGATCGTGTAGTAATATATTTTTCCCTGCACACAATTTCATAAAATATGCAACCAACAGTACATAACAATGTCAAGTAATAAAAATCTATGGAATAGAATAAGAAGAAAAGGTGTTACGCACCTTCTGTAACTTTAGGCAGTTCTGGAGAGTAAAAAGGTATGAAAAAAGCAGAGGAAAGTAAGCAAAGAATATTAGCTGGCTAGAAACGTACACAGGTTTAAATTTTAAAAATACTACCCATATTTCATTCGAACTTCATGCTACATTAAAGCTTAAAAGACAATGTCAAATACAACTACAAACTGGAAATATCCACAAGAAGCTAAATTTCCAGTGTTCATTTTTCTTATTCATTTTCTGACAGTGACTAAAAATACATTTATCTTTCTATTTTCTCTTAGTCTTTTATGAAACAGTACTGCCGACTCCTTGGAGGAGAAAACTGGGAAACAGATCACTTCCTGGGGATTGTTTATAGGTTAGTTGTGACTCATGTGTTTAGTCTAGTTATTTTCACTCAAGGCCCAAACCTTTACCCAGACACTCCCTCACAATGGATTAGTCATAAAACATTGTTAGAAAGGACAAGATGGAAGCAGTTTAAAAAAACACACACGATTATCAGTTCAAGCTGGCTTTTAAGGATTCAAGTCAAAGATTTAAAAAATAATCTGGCTGCAAGAATGAAAAAGAAAAGGCGAAACAAAAACTTCACTCTACTTCAACTGCTAACAAAGTCCTGTTTTAAGAACCTTATTCTACTAAGAAGCCCTAATTATTAGCACGAACATTCAATTGTCACCAATAAAAACTACTAAAGCTGCTACTGCTAACATTCCCAATGAACAGACTTACTTACTTGAATGATTACTTAGCTCTTTAAAGGAGATGTTGAAAATTTCTTATTTGTTTTCTAACATAACCCAAAGCTTAGAGACTTTTTTTTAAAAAATGGGAGTTAGTGGCCATAATTTTAAAGTCCAGTAAAACATTAAACAGGTTTATGGACATTAATAAAGTTACTATATGAACTCCATTAAACCAAGCAACAGTTACTGATTTATAGAAAGTGATTTTCAAAATGAGTTCCTTAAGGATCTCAGTATTCTTAAAATTGATCTCAATTAGGTGATATTTATAAAAATAAAAATGTCTACACCTTCGTTTAAGGCCCTGAAAAATTAAATGTCTTGTCTTTTTTTAAAGCTAGTCACCTCATTCTCAAAAAACAGCAATACTCTTCTCATTGATTTTGGTAATATTCCTTAATGAGGTAAATACAGGTAGGTATGTACTTGCCCATATTGTTGACTGAATGAAATATATTGGTTTAAAATACATCTTAGGCAATAAGTAACATCTGCAAACACATCATATTCGAAAACAGAACAGAAAGCTTATGAATCATTCACTGATCAGAATGTTCAACCCTGAAATGGTTTAAAAAAAAAAAAAAAAAAAAGAAAGAAAGAAAGCTACTCAGAACAAATTAAGCCACTATTCAAGGCATGGAAAATTACCATAAATTTCTTAAAGGTCATTCCCTCAGCACACTCAACCACCAAGACACTGGAGGCTAATGTTGGTGAGATGGCAACCCTGAGGGCTCCGACACAAGGCCAGCCCCACTGCAGGCAGACGCATGTGGCCTGAGAGATGTGACTTGCCTCTGCCAGTTCCAAGCATCAAGCCTGAAACCAATAATGGCCTCACTAATTAATAAGTGATGGACAAGAATACTACATTTAAGGAGAGAAAGACAGATGACCAAACAGCAAAGGAATTAAGTAAAACAAAATGGAGAAAGGACAGAGGCAAGTGACTAAGTCAAGGAATAGTCTGAAGCATCTGAAACTGCCATTTTTATAGGTCAAAATGGTTGAATATTGGCAATTTCAGATGTTTCACTTGACAGAACAGAAGCTTCTATTTTGAAATGCTAATATACAACTTAGGACAAATCTAAGTTTTCTTTCTAATATATAATTTAGAACAAATCTACTTTTTTTTTTCTCAATAAAGAGGGGCAACAACTCTGTCCACCTGCTGTTACTTCAATTGCTTTGAGATAAAGAATACAACACAAATTGCATCCGCAAGGCACACAGAACCCATCTTCTCACAATGTGTATGTCTTTACAAAAGAAATTTTAAAAGAAAAAAACCTCGTTGTATGTTTTCAACAATTAATAGTAGAATTTCTGCCTTATAACACAAAATAATCCCTAGTAATATTCCTGAAGACATACTGATCTAAAATACCCTAATTAACCTCATGTCTTAGGACTTTATCCTGATAACAGAATAATAATTGTTAATATATAATTGAGTTCTTACTATATATCTGGCATTGTTCTCATCATGTTCATATATTAATTTAATCCTTAAAACAATCCTATGGAGTCGATACTATTATTATCTCTGTTTCTGACATACAAGAAACTGAAACATAGAGCAACGCAAGATCACACAGCTATAGTAAGTGACAAAGCCAGTATTTGAACCCAGGCAGTCTGACTCCAGAGTTGTTTCTTAAACACTACACCTACACTCTACACAAAAATACAGCTACAAGGATATTCATCTCAGAGCTGTTTAAGAAAAGCAAAGATTGGAAAATTTTTAAAAAGTGATTAGTTAAAAAATTATAGTATATCCAATACAGTGGAATACTATGGTGCCATTAAAAATAATGTTGGGGTAAGTGTTTAATAACATGGAAAATGTTCATGAAACATTATATGAAAAGGCATGTTAGGTAGCAACATAAATTTCTTTATTTTAAAAAAAGCATTTCAGTATGCATAGAAATGCATAGTTATCTCCGAGGATTAAGTTTATAAGTGATTTTCATTTAATTTGATGAATCAGTTTTCTATAATGAACAAGCATCACTTCTGCAATAAGAAAAATTATCTTAAAATTCCTTTACAAAAAAGATAATTCAGAGTTTTAAATACTTTGAGCAATGCCAAATTATATATTCACTTATAGATATACCTGATTTTACATATACATTTTTATTTAACTTTACCTTCCAAAAGCTGTGAGCTAACATGGACAAAATCAATTTTCTTCCGGAGATATCGCTGATTCAGTTTCCAAATGCATGAAATAAATGCATTCTTTTCAGCAGTGCTGCTGGCAACCCATTTATATATTTTTTCAAAATGTAAATCAAATTCAGGATTTTCCTGAAATAAAAATATACAAACGATATTGTTTTTGATCATATCCTCTTCATTATTGTAAAATATATATTTCAATAAAACAAAAAGAAGTTTAAGCTGTTGTTGGAAAAAAAATCACCATTACAAATCTACTAAAAGAGGGACTTCCCGTGTGGCACAGTGGTTAAGAATCCGCCTGCCAGTGCAGGGAACACAGGTTCGAGCCCTGGTCCGGGAAGATCCCACATGCCGCAGAGCAACTAAGCCCGTGCGCCACAGCTACTAAGCCTGCGCTCTAGAGCCTGTGAGCCACAACTACTGAGCCCATGTGCCACAACTACTGAAGGCCGCATGCCTAGAGCCCGTGCTCCACAACAAGAAAAACCACTGCAATGAGAAGCCAATGCACTGCAATGAAGAGTAGCCCCCGCTCGCTGCAACTAGAGAAAGCGTGCATGTAGCAACGAAGACCCAACGCAGCAAAAAAGAAAAAAAAAAAAACGACTAAAAGGTTTTTCCCCTCACTGAAACTGGTAATGTCAACACAAGCAGAACTAAGTTATGTTTATATAATGTCATACCTAAATATCTACACAAAGAGATACTCTCTACTAACTATAAATAAATCAAAATGAAATTCTACTTCAAACGGATGAGATGGAGAATAGATTAGTGGTTGTCAGGAGTCAGGGATTGTTGGGGGAAGGAAAGAGGATGGGTGTGCTATAAAGAGGTAGCTGAGGGAGCTCTTTAAGGTGTTGTAATACTTCTGTATCTTGATTGTAGCGGTGGTTACATGGACCCGCACATAATAAAATGGCAAAGAACTGCACACACACACACACACACACACAAAATCGACCAAGTGACTTGCAGAGAATGGTTCAGAGAATTCAATTTATGGCACAAATTTTGTTTACCTCTCAAAAGATAGTGTTCTGGTAATTTCCTTTCTATGCCCCTTAGGTCTATGAGTGAAAGTACAGGATGCCTACTTAATGGCCTGTGTCTCAGCTTCCTAGTTTCTAAGACGACAATGGTTTCTGGTTTTGATGTGGACCTAATTTTTCTTTTTAAATTGCCTATGGGGTTTTAGAGTTATACTTTTTCTTTGATAATGTGCTATTATTCACAGCTGTGAATCTTCTCATTATAACATGTGAGAAAAAATACAATCTATACCCTAGTGTGATTTCCAAGAACAAATGAGGTGAAAAGCAGGGACTGCTCCTGTTTACAATTCTGAAAATACAGAACAATTAAAGGTGTCTCAAAAGTAAAATATACTAGCCTTTTAAGGTCCTTTCAAATGAAAAAGAAGTTCAACTTGTGTGAGAGAACTGCACTATGCTCTCTACATGTCTCTTAAGCCACATTACAGAAATATTTTCATGCCTTGATATTCTCCCTTGAATTTAGAACTACCTGACTACTGTATAAAATATGAAAACATATGGATGTATACTTTCCTTCACATCCAAGGAATTAAAAATAGGCTCAAATGTTTTTAATGTTCTATAGAAGGCTAATCATGTATTCAATTAATTTAAAGTGTTATTTAGGGGGAATAAAATGTAATAAAGACCATAAGTAGGCAAGGAAAGTGATATGACTTTCACTGTGAAGATTTGGGATAATTTAGGAATCAAGATTTACCTATGGTACAATCATATTACAATAGCATGGATGTACTAATGAATTTATAGCTCAATAAGCAGAATTAAAGTGACAAAAGATTAAAAACTTTCACTTACAACGAAAAGATAATTGCATTATAAATTGGCGCAGCTACTACGGAGAACAGTATGGAGGTTCCTCAAAGAACTAAAAATAGAGTTGCCATATGATCCAGCAATCCCACTCCTGAGCATATACCTGGACAAAACTATAATTTGAAAAGATAAATGCACCCCAGTGTTCACTGCAGCACTATTTACCACAGCCACGACAGAAAAACCTATATGTCCATCGACAGATGAATGGATAAAGAGGATGTGGTACATATATACAATGAAATACTACTTAGCCATAAAAAAGAATGAAATAATGCCATTTGCAGCAACATGGATGCTACTAGAGAGTATCATACTAAGTGAAGTAAGTCAGACAGAGGACAAATACATATGATATCACTTATATGTGGAATCTAAAATGTGACACAACTGAACTTATCTGTGAAACAGAAACAGACTCACTGACATAGAGAACAGACTTGTGATTGCCAAGGGGAAGGAGAGGTGGGGAAGGGATGTACTGGGAGTTTGGGATTAGCAGATCCAAACTATTATACATAGAAGAGATAAACAAGGTCCTACTGTATAGCACACGGAACTATATTCAATATTCTGTGATAAACCATAATAGAAAAGAATATGAAAAAGAATGTATATATATGTATAACTGAATCACTTTTCTGTACAGCAGAAATTAACACAACATTGTAAATCAACTATACTTAATAAAATAAATTTCTTTAAAAAAAGGTAATTGTGGGCTTCCCTGGTGGCGCAGTGGTTGAGAGTCCGCCTGCCGATGCAGGGGACACAGGTTCATGCCCCGGTCTGGGAAGATCCCACATGCCGCGGAGCAGCTAGGCCCGTGAGCC
>NC_041220.1:49586849-49588093 GCF_002837175.3 Physeter macrocephalus
AATAAAAGGAATACAAATTGGAAAAGAAGAAGTAAAACTGTCACTGTTTGCAGATGACATGATACTATACATAGAAAATCCTAAAGATGCTACCAGAAAACTACCAGAGCTAATCAATGAATTTGGTAAAGTTGCAGGATACAAAATCAATGCCCAGAAACCTCTTGCATTCCTATACACTAACAATGAAAGATCAGAAAGAGAAAGTAAGGAAACAATCCCATTCACCATTGCAACAAAAAGAATAAAATACCTAGGAATAAACCTACCTAGGGAGACAAAAGACCTCTATGCAGAAAACTATAAGACACTGATGAAAAAAATGAAAGATGATACCAACAGATGGAGAGATACCATGTTCTTGGATTGGAAGGATCAATATTGTGAAAATGACTATACTACCAAAAGCAAACTAGAGATTCAATGCAATCCCTATCAAATTACCAAGGGCATTTTTTACAGAACTAGAACAAAAAATCTTAAAATTTGTATGGAGACACAAAAGACCCCAAATAGGCAAAGCAGTCTTGAGGGAAAAACACAGAGCTGGAGGACTCAGACTCCCTGACTTCAGACTATACTACAAAGCTACAGTAATCAAGATGATACGGTACTGGCACAAAAACAGAAATATAGATCAATGGAACAGGATAGAAAGCCCAGAGATAAACTCATGCACCTATGGTCAACTAATCTATGACAAAGGAGGCAAGGATATACAATGGAGAAGACAGTGTCTTCAGTAAGTGGTGCTGGGAAAACTGGACAGCTACGTGTAAAAGAATGAAATTAGAACACTCCCTAATACCATACACAAAAATAAGCTCAAAATAGATTAGAGACCTAAATGTAAGACTGGACACTGTAAGACTCTTAGAGGAAAACATAGGAAGAACACTCTTTGACATAAATCACAGCGAGATCTTTTTTGATCCACCTCCTAGAGTAATGGAAATAAAAACAAAAATAAACAAATGGGACCTAATGAAACTTAAAAGCTTTTGCAAAGCAAAGGAAATCATAAACAAGACAAAAAGACCACCCTCAGAATGGGAGAAAATATTTGCAAATGAATCATCGGACAAAGGATTAATCTCCAAAATATATAAACAGCTCATGCAGCTCAATATTAAAAAAACAAACAACCCAATCCAAAAATGGGCAGAAGACCTAAATAGACATTTCTCCAAAGAAGACATACAGATGGCCAAGAAGCACATGAAAAGATGCTCAACATCACTAAT
>NC_041220.1:49588177-49610387 GCF_002837175.3 Physeter macrocephalus
GACGTGGATGGATCTAGAGACTGTCATACAGAGTGAAGTAAGTCAGAAAGAGAAAAACAAATATGGTATATTAACGCATATATGTGGAACCTAGAAAAATGGTACAGATGAACCGGTTTGCAGGGCAGAAATTGAGACACAAATGTAGAGAACAAACGTATGGACGCCAAGGGGGGAAAGCGGTGGAGGGGCGTGGCGGTGGTGGTGGTGTGATGAACTGGGAGATTTGGATTGACATGTACACACTGATGTGTATAAAATGGTTGACTAATAAGAACCTGCTGTATAAAAAAATAAATAAAATTCAAAAATTCAAAAAAAAATTGCATTAGTATTTATAAAGAAATTTAAGAGTCTTGGCAACTCATATGAAGCTTGACAGGAAATGATCTCTTCCTTGGGAATATTTCACATAATGCCATAAAAGAGGCTGAATGCTCCAGCAGCAACACTCACAGAAGTCAATGTGTGATGCAGGGACTTCCCTGGTGGCGCAGTGGTTAAGAATCCGCCTGCCAACACAGGGGACACGGGTTCGAGCCCTGGTCTGGGAAGATGCCACATGCCGTGGAGCAACTAAGCCCAGGAGCCACGACTACTGAGCCCACGTGCCACAACTACTGAAGCCCGTGTGCCTAGATCCCGTGCTTCGCAACAAGAGAAGCCACGACAATGAGAAGCTCGTGCACCGCAATGAAGAGTAGCCCCCACTCACTGCAACTAGAGAAAGCCCGCGCGAAGCAACAAAGATGCAACACAACGAAAAATAAATAAATAAATAATTTTAAAAAATATATATTAATGTGTGATGCAAAATGGCCAATGTTAGGCTATGTATAAAAATTTTATGCTTTATATCCATATGTAGCGTACACACATCAAGGTGCCTGCATAAAATGAAAAAAAATCCATTAAGCAAGTCAGCAATGAAGTGTCAGCTGAGGAAAGCATTCAAGTAAGCATTTAGCAATGTTAGTGAATTACACAAGTCAATGGGGTTATGAAGTATGGAACTATTGAAGAGAAAAAGGCTTTTTAATAAAGGTGAATTTCTAAAAAGCCTTTGAAGTATTTTGTCTTAAACAGAAAATCTCTACTCTTGATCCTTTCCATAATAACAGAAATTATTAAATAATTGATGTTTTTAAAAATCTCATTTTCATGTTCTTTCCAAATACATATACACACACCCACATTCAAAGCACCTATCAGACCCCGTTTTCCACATCCCACATTTTTCTAAAAACTGGGTGCTTTTTAGGAATAAAGCAAAGGCCCAGTTTGCCTAAAATATTTAAAGAAAAGGCATTCTCTACATTTTGGAAGAAATCTCAACTCTACAGATATGCAGGACTCTCCTAAAGCTGTTTCTGCTTCATTAAAAAAATCTTCTTGCACCTGACTCAACTGCCTGTCATGCTGTCCAGCTTTTAGTTCTTCAGAGGTTTGTACCAGGTCAGCATAAAACCAGACTTTTATTTTATCAGACTGCTCTACAAAGGTAGTTTTCACTTCTCTGTGCCTTTTTAATCACTGTATGAGACTTGTAGAGTTCAGTCAATGGGCACATGTAGTTACAGTACTGTAAGCCTTGCTATCAGCCCCATCCACAGTACAGTAGATGTGGTGCAAGGCATTCCCTAGAGCTCTGGAGGTGCCTCTGGGCTGCAGAGGAAGATGAGGGCCAGGGTTAGAGAGGGAGAAGAGGAAGAAGCACCTACTTTAACCTGAGGGGCTCTACTTTACTTTTTTTTTTTTTAAAAAAAGGGTATTGCTGTGAAAAGCCTTGAACTGTCAGGAATAAAGGTGGCCCTTTATCACGATTATCATATTATTCAACTTTCCTGGAGTTTGAGTGTGACTTAAGGTGTAAGGTATCTTATTCTTTAATATCTTATTTAATATCTTATTTAGTGTCTTATATCTTATTCTTCAAAATCCTTAAAATAAGGGGTGAAACTCACTATCACTGCCATCACTTGAGGCACAATATTCAAACCACAGCTTCAGAGGGCCAGCTTGGCTGCCTCAGCTGGTGATTCTACATTATTTTTAAGGACTACCTAAGGAAGATTCACTTTGGTTATATTTTCTGTGATTTCTGAACTAGGTTTTACCAAATGATTTTTTAAAAAACTACTCACACAACACACCACTTTAAAATCCATACTAATTTATGGACTTTATACTAAGTATACCTAATCTAAATACAGAAATGTACAGTCAAGGTTATTTTGCTCTAGTTATGTAGCCTGTGAACAAACATAATTGTAGCTCAAAAAAAAAAAGCACAATGAAACAAGCTTACTTACATACTTATTTTAAGTAGCCTGCGAATGAGAAGTGAGAGAATGGAAGATTGGATAATACACTTTAGACTAATTGCTGGTTAGGTGGTGAACTACTCGGTCACAAAACAAGTTTAGATCATCTTAGAAGACAACATACTATGTTATAAAATGAAAGACACTTTCAGAATTCATGTCAAAGAACTAACAAAAACATACTTTAATAGCATCCTTGGCATCTACCACAGCAAGGTCTCGAAGGGCCCAAGCAATCTGCCTTTTGTAGAAATCTCCTTTATCAGATTTCTTGACTTTGACCACCTTCACCTGCACGGGACGTTCAGTTGTCACTGTTGAATAAAACACACACTTTCATTAGAGACATTATTCATTTCCTCATTCTTCATTCATTCATTGCAAACACAGCTGTCAGGTGCCTGTACACAATACTAAAACAGGAATAGTATTTCATAACAAATGCTATGACTGAGGAATACACAGAATACTAATGGAAAAATCTAAATCAGACTAGAAGGTTAGAGGCAGATTACTTGAGAAGTAAAACTCTTAAAACTCAAAAATAAGAAAAAAAATTCAGATTAAAAAAATGGGCCAAAGACCTTGACAGACACCCAACCAAAGAAGATATATAGACCACAAATAAGTATATGAAAAGATGCTCCACAGCATATGTCATCAGGGAAACGTAAACTCAAATGACAACGAGATACCACTACACACCTATTAGAATGGCCAAAATCCAGAGCACTGACAACACCAAATGCTGGTGAGGATGTGAAGCAACATGCACTGTCATTCACTGACGGTGGGAATTAAAAATGGTACAGTCACTTTGGAGGAGAGTTTGGCAGTTTCCTAACAAAACTAAACATACTCTTACCATATTATCCAGCAACTGCATTCCTTGGTATTTACCCAAAAGAGCTGAAAACAGGTCCACACAAAAACCTGCACACGGATGTTTATAGCTGCTTTATTTATAACTGCTAACTTGGAAGCAACCAAGATGTCCTTCAGTAGGTGAATGGATAAATAAACTGTGGTACATCCAAACAATGGAATGTTATGCAGCACTAAAAAGAAATGAGCTATAAGCCATGAAAACACATGGAGGAAAGTTAAATGCATATTACTAAGTGAAAGAAACCAATCTGAGAAGGTCACATACTATTTGATTCCAATTACTATATGACATTCTGGAAAAGGCAAAACTGTTGAGACAGTAAAAAGATCAGTGGTTGCCAGGGATTGGGGAAGAGATGAACAGGCAGAGCATGGAGGATTTTTAGGGCAGTTAAAATACTCTATATGACATTATCCATTTGTCCAAACCCAACACCAAGAGTGAAACCTACAGTAAACTATGGACTTTGGGTGATTATGATTTGTTAACGTAGGTTCATTCTTGGTAACAAATGTACCACTGTGGTGAGTAGTGTTAACAAAGAGAAAGGCTATGCGTGTGTGGGGAAAGGGGCATAAGGGAAATCTCTGTACCTATCTCTCAATTTTCTTATAAACCTAAAGCTGCTCTAAAAAAAATAGTCTTAAAAATGTATTAATGCTAACAAGAGTTATTATTTATGATAGTATTAAAAATCTAGGAATAAATAAATACCTAGGGGTAAATATAACACATGTGCAAAGCCTTTAAAATTATAAAACTTGGGACGTCCCTGGTGGTCCAGTGGTTAAGACTCCGTGCTCCCAATGCAGGGGGCCCAGGTTTGAGTCCTGGTCAGGTAACTAAACCCCGCATGCCGCAACTAAGAGCTCACATGCTGCAACTAAAGATCCCGCATGTGGCAACAAAGATCCCTCGTGCTGCAACTAAGACCTGGCGCAGCCAAATAAATAAATAAACATTAAAAAAAAATAATAATAAAATTATAAAACTTATTGAAAGTCTTTAAAACTATAAACCTTATTGCAAGGCATTAAAGAAGACCAAGATAAATGGAGAACCACACCATATTCATGAACAAGAAGACTTAATATCATAAAATGCAAGTTCTCTCCAAAGTGAACTATAGATTCAAAACAATTCCAATCAAAATCCCAAAAAAATTTGGAACTTGATTCTAAAATTCAGATGAAAAAACAAAATACCCACAAGATAACATAAAATCCAGATATAAGAAAGGACCCAGAAACAAACACACTCACACTTATCACTATAAACATGGACACAGGTAAATCAAAGACTGAAATGCGAAAGGTAAAATTATAAAACTTGTAGAATGTAATATAGGAGAATACTTTTATTACTCCAGGGTATGGAAGGATATCTTAAATAAGACACAAAAAGGGGAAGCCATAAATGATCAGACTGATTAATCTGATTTCATTAAAAGGCATCACAAAAAGTGAAAAGATAAGCCATAAACTGGGATGCATACAATCAGCAAATTAGTATCCAAATTACATACAGAACTTAAAGAAATCAGTAAAAGGACAACCAACAGAATAGAAAAATGAGTAAAAGGCTTAAACAGGCAAATGTCTTAGGCAAGAAAATTAATGGCTAATAAATCCATGAAAAGAGGCTCAATCTCATTATTATTTAGGGCAATGCAACTTAAAACCACAACGAGATTCTATTTCACACCCACCAGATTGGAAAAAACAGTCTGTCAAAACCAAGTTTAGACTAGGATGTGGAGAACCCGAAACACACGCTGCTTGTGGGAGTGAAAACCAGTACAACTACTTTTGAAAATAATCTGCTATTAGGGTAGTGTTGACCATTCACTGCCTATGACCCAGCAATCTCACATTTAGGTGTCTACCCTAGAAGATTCTTGCCTGTGTACACTGGTAGACAAGGACAAACATGCTCACAGAAGTGCTTCCCGAATAGCAAAACCTGGAAACAAACCTCCTGGTCATCGCTGGTAGGATGGGTAAGTAAACAGCAGTACTCTCAGAGTAGAAAACTACACAGCAGTGGAAATGAAAGAATTACAGCTATGGGAGAAAAACAAGAGATAACACTCACAAACATACTGTTGAGTGGAAAAAGTCACAAATGAATACCTGTGCTATGATTCAATTTATGTCAAGTTCAAAGACACGCAAATATAACAATGTATATTCGAGATTACAAACACATATGGTAAAATGATAAAGAAAAGCAAGGAAAGAGTAAATCAAAACTCAGGATACTAGTTACCTCTTAATGAGGGAAGGGAATGGGAGCAGGGCAGGGCACACAGGAGACTTCAAAGGTAATGGTAAAATTCTTCTTATTCTGGATAGTGGTATATATAAGTGTTCACACCTTATATGTATGTTACAGAAATACTTTTCTGGGACTTCCCTGGTGGTGCAGTGGTTAAGAATCTGCTTGCCAATGCAGGGGACACGGGTTTGATCCCTGGTCTGGGAAGATCCTACATGCCACGGAGCAACTAAGCCCGTGCACCACAACTACTGAGCCTGCGCTCTACAGCCCTGAGCCACAACTACTGAAGCCCAAGCACCTAGAGCCCGTGCTCCACAACAAGAGAAGCCACCGCAATGAGAAGCCGGCACGCGGCAACTAGAGAAAGCCCGCACGCAGCAACAAAAACCCAACGCGGCCAAAAATAAATAAATAAATTTTTTAAAAAAGAAATATTTTTGTATCTACTCAAGATTTAATTAAAGACAATTGAAAAAAACCGAATGTGTTGGCCCAATTTTCCAATCACAGAAACGATGAGAATATTTTATTTATTTATTTTTGAAATTGAATTTCTTTTCTTTTTTTTTTTTAAAGCGATACATGGTCATTCTTTTTTTAAATTTATTTATTTGGCTGCATCAGGTCTTAGTTGCAGTTCACAGGATCTTCTTTGTGGGATGCAGGATCTTTCATTGCAGCACACAGGCTTCTCTAGTTGTGGTGCGCAGGCTTAGCTGCCCCATGGCACGTGGGATCTTAGTTCCCTGACCAGGGATTGAACGCATGTCCCCTGCATTGGAAGGCAGATTCTTAACCATTGGACCACCAGGGAAGTCCGAGAATATTTTAAACAATGAGGAAATGACCCCTAGGGAATAAAAGAATAAAAGAATGCCAAACAAGAACCTTGACTTATTAAATACCCACCTGTGGCACACAAAAAACAGTTCTTTTTCTTTTTTCCTGCTTTGCAGACATTGACAATACTCAGCAGGCGTTCGTCATTTGGTGTAAAAATGTCTCTTTGTAATGCGTGCTTGATTGCTGTCATCTTTACTCAGCTGAAAAAATTCAGAGTATAGATATTATACTCATTCTCAAAATCATTCTTACATTGTTCCATTTAGGATTAAAAAAATGATATTATTTATGGCAAATAAGTGTAGGATGAATGATTTAGTACTGAATGATTAGTACACCTACATCATAAAAATAAAAAGCTGTATGCTTGGAAAAGAAATTAGAGAACCAGTGATATCAAACTCTGAAATCTTTGGAAGTGTTCACCAAATATTATAATATTTTTAAAAAATTTAGGAAAAAATTAAAAAATCTATGCCCAATCTTCAAATATAAATTTCCTATATAAAGAACTCTTACAACTCAACAATAAAAAGACAAGTAACCCAGTTAAAAACTGAGCAAAGGATCTGAATAGACATTTCTCCAAGGAAGAGAAACAAATGGCCAATAAGCACACGGAAAGATGTGCAACATCATTAGCCATTAGGGAAATGCAAATCAAACCCACATTGAGATACCTACCACTTTACACTGTTAGGATGGCTAAAATTAAAAAGACAAGTGTTGGTAAAGGTGTGGAGAAAAAGGAAGTCTCATATATTGCTGGTGATTATAAAATGCTGCAGCCACTTCAGAAAACAGCTTGGTGGTTCCTCCAAAAGTTAAACATGGTTTACCATATGACCCAGCAATTCCACTCCTAGGTATATACTCAAGAGAACTGCTAAACATACGTCCACACAAAATCATGTACATAAATGTCCATAGCAGTATTGTTCACCATAGTCAAAATGTGGAAACATCTCAAATGTCCTAATGAACAGCAAAATGAAATACATCCACACAGTAGATTATTTGGCCATAAAAAAGGAACAAAGTACTGATACATACTACAACATCCGTGAATCCTGAAAACACGATGCTAAGTGAAAGAAGCCAGTTACAAAGAATGACATATTTTATGATTCCATTTATGTGAAATGTCCAGAGTAGACAAATCCATACAGATGGATTGATTTGTGGTTGCCAGGGGCTGAGGGCAAGGAGGAATGGGGAGTGACTGCTAATGTGTATGGGGCTTCTTTTTAGGGTGATGAAAATGTCCTTGAATTAGACAGTAGTGATGTTTTTATAACCCTTTGAATATACTGGAAACCACTGAATTATATACTGAAAAAAGGTGAATTTTATGGTGTATTAATCATCTTTTTTCAAATATAACTTAAGTTACATATTTCAAAAAAACTCACTGCAACTTTATTTTTTGAATATACTGTATATATATATATATTTGTGTGTATATACATTATTATTTCCAATGCAGATGTATAGTATTTCATACGTGTGAGCTTGCTTAGGAAATTAACTCCTAGTTCTAACACTGCTTCTATGGGAAAATGAAGAAATTATGAGTTTTAAATAAATGACTTAGAGTGACTTTTTATAACACACGGACACTTGTAAACTATAGGTATCTCCTATATTTTACTCAACCTGTAAAACTTATTGCTCCAACTCAAAAAAACTGCTTTTCTCACAAAAATCACACTTCTATCCCTCTTTCCCCTCATCTCTGCCTCTAGTCTCCTGACAGCCCCCTCCTTCCTGTTCTCCTAGTCCATCTGGCCTCTCCAAGCTTAATTTCTTTTCCAACCTAGCCTAAAGGCAGTGTTCATTTCCCTACACCCACACTATCCCCTTCAATGATCTTGCTCCATTTGCAGACCAGTTCACTCTGTTCACCAATCTCCATAAACTGTCTTTTTTCTCTACTTCTCTTGGCTACCATATGCCATTTAAGAAGGCCTCATATCCATGTTCATTGCACTCATTACAAATATTTAAATCCAATCAAAGCTAAACTTTCAAAGTTGCTCAGCAATTCCTTAACACCCTCTTTGATGATTCCTCTTCCTACTCCCCATCAGTATTGCAAATCCTTATTTCTCTCCTTCAACCCCCAACTCTAGTGTCAGCCTCCTCCCTCTCTGCAAATGACTTCACCGTCTACCCTGCAGAGAATAGAGAAGCTATGAAGAGCAAGTTTTCCCAACTGCTTTCTTCTTCATCTCTCTACATTGTTATCCATCTTAACCTCCATTCCACCTATTATAAAATGTCCATGTTACTATCCCTTAATATGTTCTAGGGCCTACACACTGTGTTAAAAGCTCAACTCTATCCTATGTCCAAGCCATGCTGGATACTGGCCAGTTTGCTTTTCTGTCTCTAGACTCTTGTTTGTGCAATTTCTTTTTCCTGAAATTCTTTTCTCCCTGGGAAATTCCAATTCATCCTTAAGATCCTGCTGAAATGTCATCTCTTCTGTGAAGTAGTCACACACTCAAAGAAAAAAAAAATTCCTTTCCTACTTCTCTAATATTTCCCCTCTATTCTGCTAACATAACACTTATAAACCATATTGTCTAGCTACTTGTATTCTCTCCCCCATTAAAAGTATTTCCTTGGGGCTTCCCTGGTGGCACAGTGGTTGAGAGTCCGCCTGCCGATTCAGGGGACACGGGTTCGTGCCCCGGTCCGGGAAGATCCCACATGCCGCGTAGCGGCTGGGCCCGTGAGCCATGGCCGCTGAGCCTGCGCGTCCGGAGCCCGTGCTCCGCAACGGAAGGGGCCGCAGCAGTGAAAGGCCCGCGTACCGGAAAAAAAAAAAAAAAAAAAAATTTCCTTGCAGGCAAGACCACGTTTATCTTTGTATTCCAAGAACTTGGGAAAGACATACCAGGCACTTAATAAATTCACCAAAATGACAGCACCAAATAACATGACAACTAAAGCATTCTGCTGATTTTCCTTCATCTAATTTATCCTTTCTGCTCCTGCTGCCAACACACTAACCCAGGTTCACATCAACCACATCTATTAAACACCACAGCATCTGGTTACCTCTTTGCAAGCTTCGACAATCCCAAAACTCTCGACAAATATTAAAACATAGCTTTCTTCACAATATGCCCTTGCTCAACATTTTCCTAATGTTCCCAAATACAAACCTTCTACTCCAAGCTCTCTGTTCATTCTGGTCTTTAAATCTTTGCTTAGGAGCTTTTCCATGCTGGGAGTATCATGTATCCAAACCCTAACTGCACTCCATAATTTATATGAAGTTGATTCAATAAAGATCTTAATCCAAACTGATCTCTCCTCTCAACCGCTACAGCACTTATTGCATTTACTAAACAATCAAGCACTTGCTGTCCAACTCGTTCATAAAATCACAAGCTCCTGGATCTCAACAACTCTCTTGAAAGAAAGGGGGGATGGGGGGTGTTTTAGCATAGTTTTGTGTCCTTTATTAGTGGGTACTCAACAAATATCTCTTGCGGTAACTTGAATTTAATAGTAAAAACTGGTTAAATGAATGACTAATAGTGGTCAGCATCTACCACCCAGTCCCTCTTTGGTCAAAAGCAAAGGACTGACTGTATGGTAAGTGGTAAAACAAGACTGGACTGGGCAGAGTTCATAAAGGAGTTAGTCATAATGAAAAGCACTATGCGACTCTCATTCATTCGGCAAATATCGATGCCTGCGAAGTGCCAGGCACAATTCTAGGTTACAGTGGTGTATATGACAGATATGTCCATGAAGACAGGAAGAGCCATGCCTCCAATGGCATCTACATTCTCAGGGTGGAGTGATTAACTCTCCAGTCTTTACAGTACATTTTTTGTGAGTCAGTGAATGAACCATTAGAAGTCCTCCAAAACTACTTCCCCCGTTTAAGAACCCATGCCTGACCATGTTCCAGTGGCAGTCAGCCACAATACTCTACGTTGGTTATTGTTTCCTTAAATTCAGCTGGATCATTACAGGGTGTGGCAGGTAACTTGTCTGTAGGAGTGCCATGTCAGTGAGTGAGTGTGGGCTGGGCCCTGTATGCTCTCGAGACATCTTAGCGCGTGGAGCACTGTCCTCCAGAAGAGAACACAGTGCCTGGAGCCAGGGAAATGCACTTAAAAGATTTATAAGAAAATGTGGATTTGGACCCCTCCTGATTCACGCCAGAGAGCAAACGGATCAGGGCCGTTTTTACAGTGAAATCTGGTTTTCATGGGCGGAACCAGAAAGGGGTGTGAGGATTGCCCTCCCAGCCCCCCAGGGCGGGGGATGCTCCTACCGCACTCTGCGTCTTACCCAGACAGGCAGGAAGAGAAGCGGGCCCTGACGGCGGAGGGAGGGGCGCCCGACTCCCCGGTGCTGGGCCAGCAGCGGAACTGAGGAGCCGCCTCAGACCCTGGCGTCCAACCGTCCGCTCGTCGGTGCGCCGCCGCCAGGACTGCCCGGCAGCCGCGGCCGAGGCTTACCGCAAGGCCGGACCGGGCCCGCCTGTGCCGAGGCGGGTCCTCCACGACAGAGATGGGACGAGGCTGGAGCGGCCACGGTTACGAGGTCGCGCTCCTCTGTCGAGCGGCAAACCGGAAGCGGCCGATAGGCCCCACCTTCCATATCCGGACACGTGACCAGCCTCCACGCCGGAAGTCGATCTGGTAGAGCCGGAAGGAGTAGCGGCAGAGGCCTTGGCGAGGGGTCGAGGGGGCAGGTCTCGCCGTAGGGGAGTGTCTGGAACAGGCAGGGGCGGGACCCCGTCGCTCCGAGACTGACTCGGGAGCTGGGGCATGTGGTGGTGCGTGTTAGTTTCTCTTGAAGAGTTATTCAGCTGTTTTCAGCCGGTCATTTAAGAAGAGATGCGATTACATGTTTTCTTTCTTGCACACGTAAAGCTCTGTTAACTCTAGATACTTGCTGCTTATGGCATGGAGAGTTTAAATGAGTTAAATCAGAATGTGGGGGGGGACGCGGGGGACCAAGACACCAGCACTTAAAAATTTTTTTTTTTACTTTTTTAGGCTCGCAGCATGCGTGATCTTAGTTCCCCCACCAGCAATCGCACTCGCACCCCCTGCAATGATGGAAGGGGGGAGTCTTAACCACTGTACCGCCAGGGAAGTTCCCACCAGCACTTTTCACATCTTTGGGGAAAATTCTAATATGCAGCTATGGTGGAGAACCATTGATACAGTGACGTTGGTATTTTAAAATGTGGTCTGTGGACCAGCTGCTTGGGCATCATCTGGGGGTTCTTTAGAAAATGCAGCCTCTCAGGCTTACTTCAGATCTACTGAATGGTAATCTACATCTTAACGAGATGACTCCTGTGCACGTTTAAGTTTGAGAAGCACAGGTGATGCCAGTGTTGCTGGTTGCAAGGCAAGTGATTTATTTATTCCATATGTTTGGCACCTGTTTTATGCCAGGCACTTTGATCCAGGTGCAGAGGTGATTCAGACATGAATCTCACTCACCCTGAAGACCTTCCCGGTATGGGCCAAACAAGGTATACATACAAATACATATAAAATAAGACAAAATAAATGACCAAAGAGAGATACAGGTCAGATAAATGTGCTGGTAATTCAGAGGAGCGATTTCTTTGCTCTAGCTCAATACCGTCCTTTGCAAGGGTTCTGCAGGGACCCATTCAATGCAAGTATTCGTTCATTTGAAAACAGAGCCACCTCAATGCTGGGCACTGTATTACGTGTTGGAGACAAAGACAGGGATCCCACTAAGAAGGGGACACACCGTCATTGGAGAGACAGAATTAAACAGAGGGATAAATTACAGTCTATTGTGGTAAAGTAAACAACAAAAGTAGAAAAAAAGAGATGTAGCACCATAGGAATGCAAAAGAGGGTGTAACTCACTCTGTCAAGGTGGATTCACTGAGAAAGGGACAAATGTGCTGTGCAAAGTATCTTTCAGTGTTTAGCTGAAGATATAATTTGGTGGAAAAATCAGCAGACATAGTAGGGACCTGTTTGCTACTGAGATCAATATGCTCTAGTCAATGCTACCTGAAATGCTTTTCAGTTTCATTGAATGACTTCACTTTTAAGAGCAGGATCTGATCTGATCTTTAGAAAGACCTCTCGGGTCCTTCCTGCTCAGTCCCAGAATGCTTACTGTGGATACTCTTTTTTTTTTTTTTTTTTTTTTTTTTGCTTTTAGGGGGAAGGGGGCCTCTCACTGTTGTAGCCTCTCCCGTTGCAGAGCACAGGCTCCGGACTCGCAGGCTTAGCGGCCATGGCTCACGGGCCTAGCCGCTCCGCGGCATGTGGGATCTTCCCGGACCGGGGCACGAACCCGTGTCCCCTGCATTGGCGGGCGGACTCTCAACCACTGCTCCACCAGGGAAGCCCTGTGGATACTCTTTATATGACAATTGCATGTGCTATTTTGTCCTTTTTTTTCTTTCTCTTTTCTTTTCTTCCTTTTTTTTTTTTTTTAACCTGTATGTTTACATCCCTCTTCAAAGTTGGGAAGTGAATTGCTTTTCAGAAGCCTGGACTTCTTCGCTGAACTCTAGATTTGTTGTTGTTGTTCTCTAGTTTTTTGGTTTTTAAAATTAATTTTTACTGCAGTCTAGTTGCTTTGCAACATGAACTCCAGATTTGTGTATCCACTGCCTCCCCAACATTTCCACTCGGATGTCCATTAGGCATCTCAAACTAAAATTTAAAAATTTCTAAAAATTAAATTCTCCTTTCTCCCCTCCCCTCCTGGATTCCCCTCAAAGTGGAGGCTGAAACAAAGGCTTACGTGCAGTATTTTATTGGGGGCTTTGATAGCAGGGAGCAAGAGTGAGAGAAGAGGGAGGGGAAGTAAAACAAGGAAGAGGGAGAGGCAGTATAAGGATGTGTTATTGAGTTCGTCGTCACCATATCTGAATGTTTTCTTGATCCCTTAGGACTTTCTGGGAAGCTTCGTGAGATGATTCGCAAAACTGTACACTGAAAGCCAGAATGGAAGAGGCATTTATCTGTCAGCTCCTGTCTCCCTTTGATCAAAGGTTAATGCCCCTGGCCACTAACTACTCCACACTTCCCAAATGCAAAATTGTGAATGCCAAGCTGACTTCCACATCAGAGAAGTCCTGAGGAAGAAGAGAGGTGCAGTCATGTCGTACTTGCCCAAAGTTCATCAAACTCTCTTCAGAAAAGTTTGCTGCAGCAGTGGTTGGAATAAGAGGCTGAAAGGATTTGAGGTGGTGACAGAAGATACACAGATGCTGTCCATTTCAGTCCACTCTTTGTACCACTCACATCTGCTTGGCCCTTCGTTACGTCTGGTCTTTTACAGAGTCCCCTTCAAGGTGATGGCCACCTACTATCTCTGCGAAGACTTAATATAAGAGAGTTGGTGGAATAAGCTTCAGTCCCTGCTGCTACACTGATGCCAAGACCGTGCTTGTTTTCATTAACTCCCTCCTCTACTATCCATCGTAACCTCCCTTCACCCTGGGCCAGCACATCAGCTGATCTAGGTTGTTTCCTCAGCGAGGTAACTGGAACCTTCAGCCTTTGTTTACCTTGCTCTGGTTGGGCCATGATTGCGTAATTGCCTGTTCAACTTATCCCTGGGTACAGAAACACCAAGATAAGCCTCAATTGAATTCCTTCCAGATTTATTCCTCCCTACTGCTATTGTATAGCAACAATCCCAGATTTTTTTTTGCCAGTCACAGTTGAGTACTCCCACTACTGTAGTAACTCTTTCCGTTATTACGTGACTACTGCCATGGGAAACCAAGTAACCAAATGATAGTGAGGGAGTTTCAAGTTCAGTGAAGCATCCTCCACCCAACTCGTGGAGAGCTAATTATTGTAATCTAGCAAAGCCTAAATGTGGGAGGCAGGAAACACAAATTCTGTGAGTGCGTCACTGGAAGTGATGATAAAATGGGCCAATCCTGCTCCCATTCTGGGGTTTCCAGAGCTATGTCTTTAGCTGTTGGGGGACACTATTGCTTGGTTTTAAGCATTTACCACATCAGAGGCTGGCTACTTCTGAGTGATGGAGGGATATGGCAATATCAGTGGAGTCTCTGGTCATGTGTATATTGTCACCTTTTTTTTTTAGGAGGAGGCTGTAAAATGGATTCCTTGGTTAAAGTAGCATTGATCAGGATACTATAATTCTGGTGTTATGGATGTTGGCAGAGTCACTTCAGGCAGGAAGGACAAACCTAGGAGTCTGTAAATATTTGTACTTCGGGCCACTTCTCTCTATAAACAAAGCTAACAATAAAGAATACTGCTCCCAGCTCTACCAACTGGCAAGATTTCACTTCACCTTTGTTCTTTAAAGCCACCCCTGAGTGGGGCTATGTGCAACAGCCGTCCAGTTTTTCCTACACACCAACACAATGTGCCAACCCATCTGTGAACCAGGCTCAAATGTTTTATTCTGAGATAGGTAGTCATAGGGAACTCCAAGAGGGCACAGGAGTGAGCTGAGGAAGAGATACCAGTGCTATAGAAGTGCCACGGGAGTCTGAGTCACCCCTTCATGTAATTTACAATACTTGTGTCTTCTGGACCTGCTCAGGCTCAGTCCTATACCATTTACAGACTTCAATGGATTGCTGCTGTACCCATGCACTTATGACTTAGTGGATCTGATAATATCCAGCTCATGATAGGTAGCTCTAGTGTTCCCAATGGAGAAGAGTTCTCTGCCTCAGGCATGGCCCTGTAGAACACTAAGGCTCTGTGATGCAACTCTCTTACTGGGGCCTTTCCAGAGATTTCACACAGGGCTCTTAATCCATCACAGATACCTCTAGCACCCTTAGATCTGCGGGAACAAACGGCCTGAGCATTAGGCAAGTAGCATCATAGCCCTTTTGGGCAACATATCCAACCGATAGGTACTTTAGTTTTACAATAAGTTCATTCCACCATCCTTACTTCTGGGAAGCATATTCTCGTGGTTCTCTCATCTCACATAATAAATTCGTTCTAACGCTTCTGCTCCCCTGAGTCCTCTGATTCCTTTCTCAATACTCGTTCAGAATTGTTCTATAACATCTCATTTAGCACAGGCCATCAGCATAGCCAAGCTTTAAGGAGGCGCCGAGCCTTTATATTAGGACTGGGTCCGGGTGTCCTTGCCAAAACATTAAATCCAGGATCACAGGTGAATGGCCCCATGTCATAAATTCTCCCATACCCAGCCTTATAACCTGATTTCTCTGGTTTAGTGCTCTAAGTATTCACTCTTACAAATAACCCCCTGGTTTCTATCAGACAGGTTTGCAACTCTTTTTGAGTTCATCTGTAGTTCAGTGGTTCTCACCTGGGATGATTTTGACTCCCAGGGGACGTTTGGTAATGTCTGGAGACATTTTTGGTTGTCATTACCAAGGGGGTTCTACTAACATCTAGTGAGTAGAGGGCAGGGCTGCTGCTGAACAAGCTGCAATACACAGGACAGCTCCCACAGCAAAGAATTATCCAGCCCCAAATGTCACTAGTGCAGAGGTTGAGGAACTCTGGTCTAGTTCTCCCTGGAGCAGGGATTGCAATCCCCACATAGGTTTGCTGAGCTCTGACCCTAGTTACGGGCTTGAGGCAGTCGTCGTTGGGGGAAGATATTGGGAAAATTAAGGTAATAAATTAGGCTTTTGCCTCAGATATATTCTTTGAAGTAGTTCCAGACAAGGAGAGGCTGCTTTCCTTTATCAAGAGAAAGGAGTCTGTTGGCACAGAGGATGACAAAAAATCTGGGGGTTTAAGATTATAAAACATGTGCACACAAATGTCCCCATTCTAGATTTCAAGGTTTCATTATTTTCCTATCAGGGCCCTAGGTTTGACACGGGTAATATTTTAAGGCTGTGCGTTTAGACTCCTTTGCCGCTCTGCCACCCTTTTGATTATACGTCAGAGCTGATTTTTAGCACAGTCGGCTCAGTGGCTACTCTGCCCTAGAGGCTTCTGGCTTTCACAGTGTGCCATGATTTGATTGTTGGCTGAACAGAGCCTGTCATTTTCTTTTGTTAAGATCTCCAAAGCGGTTAACAGAAATCAGCTCACTTTGTGACTATCATTGCTCCATAACTATGCTCAAGTACCATAGCCACATGTAATTCAATGTTTCATCTTCTGTCTGCACCTCATTCTAATCTACAACAGTAGAGAGTCATGGTAATTAGCAATGCTACTGTATGCCAGGGGTTGTCACCACTTGCAATTTACCACCAACTACTTAACCACCAGCAGGGGTCCTTATTGTCTTGTGATCAGTGCTGGAGGATCAGCCTCCAAAATCCCATACTGAGGCTTTACATTCTGGAGTCACCTTTTTTAAAAAAAATCGGATTATAGTTGCTTTACAACGTTGTGTTAGTTTCTGCTGTACAGAAAAGTGAATCAGCTATATGTATACATATACCCCCTCTTTTTTGGATTTCCTTCCCATTTAGGTCACCACAGAGCACTGAGTTCCCTGTGCTATACAGTAGGGTCTCTGGAGTCAATTTTGATGCCCAGTGTTCCCCTGAAAGCAGAGCCCCAAACAAAGGCTTAGGTGCTAGTAGTTTATTTGAGAAAATGAGTTCAGGGACTAGACTAAGGGGCCCAGGGGAAACAAAATAGAGAAAGCGGAAAAGCCAATACAAGGCTGCATTATTGAGTTGACAAATGCAGTGGGCGATTTGTTGATTGATACTGTGGAACCTTCTAAGAAGACTTAGCGAAATGGGTCTCAGAATTCTGTACTGAAGTGAAGAAGAACAAAGAGGACGCACTTATCTATCGGCTCCTGTCTGCCATTGGTTAAGCTTGCACCACATGCTTCTAATTGCACATGTGCACTGTGGGCTGGTTTCTGCAGTATCCCACACTAGAAGCAGGGAGTGAGAGGGGCAAGGTGCTGGAATATTGTTCTTGGGAGATGATCTTGAGGTTGAGGCCTGCACAGAATTGGTCACTGCAGCAACACCTGGAATAAGAGGTGAGGCTGAAAGGATTTAAAATAATGCATTAAAGATTTCTAAACATGGCTTCTCCCTGAGTTTTCTCCATTTGAGTTAATGGTATCTCTATCTTCTCAGCTGCTTAGGCCGGTCCTTGACTTCTCTCTTTCTCTCACATTCTACATCCACTCTCTCAAGAAATCTTATGGGTTCTACCTCTAAAGTATTTCCAGAATCTAACCACTTCTCCCTATCTCCACTGCTACTCTTTCCTTGATTATTGCCTTTATCTTGTCTCTCCTGAATTACTGCTTATCTCCCTACAGTGTGTTATTAACACAGCTGCCAGAGGGATCTTTTTTAAAACATGAGCCATATCATATTACTCTTTGCTCAGAACCCTCCAGGAGCTTCAGAGTGAAAGTCAAAGTTCTTACAATGACCTACAAGATCCTGCACAATCTCCCCATTTCCCCACCCACCAGGACTTCATCTTCTACTACCCACCTTGGTCACTCTACTCCAGTTCCTTAGACCTCCTTGTTCCTTGAAAAGTCTAGGCAAACTGGACTTTTGCTCTTGCTTTTCTCTCTGCTTGAAATGTTTTTTTCAGTAAATATCTGCATGGCTCACTACTGCATCCCTTTCATGTCTTTGTTCAAAGGTTACCTCAATGAGACCTTCCATGATAGCCCTATTTAAAATAGTGCCCCAACCTAACATTCTTTATCTTTCATTTTTGCTTTGTTTTTCTTCATGGTTCTTATTACATCCTGTAATACTATGGCATTATATCTGATATATATATATATCAGATATAATGCCACATGTATATATAGCTAACATATGTTATTTGTTTATTTGTTTATTTATTCTTTCCCTTTCACCAGAATGAAGCCTTATGAAGACAAAGACTTCTGTTTTGCTCACTGATGTATTCCCAGTTCCTAGAACTCATATCAATTCACTTATTATGTTCTCTGTACTATCCTAAGCATTTTACATGTATTAACTACTTTGGTCCTATGAGGTGGGAATCTTTATAATCCTTATTTTAAAGATTAGAAAAATGACACAGATTATTTAGCCCAAAGATACATAGTAGGCACATAGTATTATTTCAGTGAATATCTCTTTATATTACTATAGTTCTCTGCATAAAGTACACTTGGGAAGCAACATAAGACAGTGGAAAGAACATGATTGCTGGGGTTGTGCAAACCTGGGTTCAAATCCGGTCTTTACTAGTTCAATGATCACAGGGCAGATTACTTAACTCTTCTGAGCTTGAGTTTTCTCATCTGTAAATTCAAAATTATAAATGCCATCTTTTGGGACTGTCCTGCAATTTGCTGAGATATATTTCTCGTAAAGCACTTGCACATTACTCAGCACATAGTAAGCACTCAATAAATGGTAGCTATTATTTATATGCAAGTTGGTTAGAAGATTAAATTGGGTAGATTTATGTTCTCAAAAGACATGAAATAGTCACTCAGGCCCTGCAGTCCTGCTTCCCTTTCATAGGCAGAAGGCCACATATATTAACGTATATCGTATATGAGGCAATCTCATATTTGGATAGCATGGAATAAATTTTTCATTGTTAATGAGCTCCAAGGGAAAAGTTTCTTCTAAATGGCCAGGAGTAGTGAGTATTGATGTTTGAACAATATTGGCAAAATTGAAATTGGTTCAAGATGGTGGTGTAGAAGGATGTGCTCTCACTCCCTCTTGCAAGAGCACCAGAATCACAACTAACTGCTGAACAATCATCGACAGGAAGACCCTGTAATTCACCAAAAAAATACCCCACCTCCAAAGACACAGGAGAAGCCGCAATGAAATGGTAGGAGGGGTGCAATCACAATAAAATCAAGTCCCATAACTGCTGGGTGGGTGACTCACAAACTGGAGAACAATTATACCACAGAAGTCCACCCACTGGATTGAAGGTTCTGAGCCCCACATCAGGCTTCCCAACCTGGGGTCTGGCAACAGGAGGAAGAATTCCCAGAGATTCAGACTTTGTAAACTAGCAGGATTTGATTGCAGGACTTCAACAGGACAGGGGGAAACAGAGACTCCACTCTTGGAGGGCACACTCAAAGTAGGGTGCACATCAGGACCCAAGGGGAAGGAGCAGTGATCCCATAAGAGACTGAACCAGACCTACCAGCTAGACTGTTGGAGGGTCTCCTGCAGAGGCGGGGGGTGGCTGTGGCTCACCACAGGGACAAGGACACTGACAGCAGAAGCTCTGGGAAGTACTCCTTGGCATGAGCCGTCCTGTAGTCCACCATTAGTCCCACCAAAGAGCCTGTAGCCTCCAGTGCTGGGCTCCCTCAGGCCAAACAACCAACAGGGAGGGAACTCAGCCCCACCAATCAGCAGACAAGGAGATTAAAGTTCTACTGAGCTCTGCCCACCAGAGCAACACCCAACTCTATCCACCACCAGTCCCTCCCATCAGGAAGCTTGCACAAGCCTCTTAGATAGCCTCATCCACTAAAGGGAAGACAGCAGAAACAAGAAGAACTACAATCCTGCAGCCTGTGGAACGAAAACCACAGTCACAGAAAGGTAGACAAAATGAAAAGGCAGAGGATTATGTACCAGATGAAGGAACAAGACAAAACCCCAAAAAAACAGCTAAATGAAGTGGAGATGGGCAACCTTCCAGAAAAAGAATTCATTATAATGATAATGAAGATGAGCCAGGACCTCAGGAAAAGAATGGAGGCAAAGATTGAGAAGATGCAAGAAATATTTAACAAAGACATAGAAGACAGAAAAACACACAGCAGATGAAGGAGCAAGATAAAATCACACCAGACCTAACAAATGAAGAGGAAATAGGCAGTCTACCTGAAAAAGAATTCAGAATAATGATAGTAAAGATGATTCAAAATCTTGGAAATAGAATAGACAAATTGCAAGAAACAGTTAACAAGGACCTAGAAGAAATAAAGAGGAAGCAAGCAACGATGAGCAACACAATAAATGAAATGAAAAATCCTCTAGATGGGCTCAGTAGCAGAATAACTGAGGCAGAAGGACGGATAAGTGGCCTGGAAGATAAAATAGTGGAAATAACTACTGCAGAGCAGAATAAAGAAAAAAGAATGAAAAGAAATGAAGACAGACTAAGAGACCTCTGGGACAACATTAAACGCACCAACATTCGCATTACAGGGGTCCCACAAGGAGAAGAGAGAGAGAAAGGACCTGAGAAAATATTTGAAGACATTATAGTCAAAAACTTCCCTAACATGGGAAGGGAAATAGCCACCCAAGTCCAGGAAGCACAGAGAGGCCCAGGCAGGATAAACCCAAGGAGGAACATGCCAAGACACATAGTAATCAAACCGACAAAAATGAAAGACTTCTTGGGATGGTCCTACAACTTTCCAATCATTTTCAGTTATTAAAAGTTTGTCCACTCAAAATTTAAATATTATAGGGGTCCCAGAAGGAGAAGAGAGAGAGAAAGGACCAGAGAAAATATTCGAAGAGCTTATAGTTGAAAACTTAACTAACATGGGAAAGGAAATAGCCACCCAAGTCTAGGAAGCACAGAGAGTCCCAGGCAGGATAAACCCAAGGAGAAACTTGCCAAGACACATAGTAATCAAACTGACAAAAATCAAAGAAGAAGAAAAATTATTGAAAGCAACAAGGGAAAAATGACAAATAACATACAAGGGAACTCCCATAAGGTTAACAGCTGATTTCTCAGCAGAAACTCTACAAGCCAGAAGGGAGTGGCATGATATATTTAAAGTGATGAAAGGGAAGAACCTACAACCAAGATTACTCTACCCGGCAAGGATCTCATTCAGATTCAATGGAGAAATGAAAAGCTTTACAGATAAGCAAAAGCTAAGAGAATTCAGCACCACCAAACCAGCTCTACAACAGATTCTAAAGGAACTTCTCTAAGTGGGAAACACAACTGAAGAAAAAGACCTACAAAAACAAACCCAAAACAGTTCAGAAAATGGTAATAGGAACATACGTATTGATAATTACCTTAAATGGGGATGGATTAAAAGGCACAGGCTTGCTGAATGGATACAAAAATAAGACCCATATATATGCTGTCTACAAGAGACCCACTTCAATCCTAGGGACACATACAGACTGAAAGCGAGAGGATAGAAAAAGATATTCCATGCAAATAGAAATCAAAAGAAAACTGGAATAGCAATACTCATATCAGATAAAATAGACTTTAAAATAAAGAATGTTATAAGAGACAAGGAAGGACACTACACAATGATCAAGGGATCAATCCAAGAATATATAACAATTATAAATATATATGCACCCAACATAGGGGCACCTCAATACATAAGGCAAATGCTAACAACTATAAAAGAAGATATCGACAGTAACACAATAATAGTGGGAGATGTTAACACCTCACTTACAACAATGGACAGATCATCCAGACAGAAAATTAATAAGGAAACACAAGCTTTAAATAATGACACAATAGACCAGACAGATTTAATTGATATTTACAGGACACTTCATCCGAAAACAGCAGATTACATTTTCTTCTCAAGTGCACATGGAATACTCTCCAGGATAGATCACACCTTGGGTCACAAATCAAGCCTCTGTAAATTTAAGAAAATTGAAATCATATCAAGCATCTTTTCTGATCACGACACTATGAGATTAGAAATCAAATACAGGGAAAAAAACGTAAAATACACAAACACGTGGAGGCTAAACCGTACGTTACTAAATAACCAAGAGATCACTGAAGAAATCAAAGAGGAAATCAAAAAAATACCTAGAGACAAATGACAATGAAAACACAGTGATCCAAAACCTATGGGATGCAGCAAAAGCAGTTCTAAGAGGGAAGTTTATAGCTATACAAGCCTACCTCAAGAAACAAGAAAAGTCTCAAATAAACAA
>NC_041220.1:49611321-49611960 GCF_002837175.3 Physeter macrocephalus
TATAGATGCAAAAATCCTCAACAAAATACTAGCAAACAGGGCTTCCCTGGTGGCACAGTGGTTGAGAGTCTGCCTGCCATGCAGGGGACACGGGTTCGTGCCCCGGTCCGGGAAGATCCCACATGCCGCGGAGCGGCTGGGCCCATGAGCCATGGCCACTGAGCCTGCACGTCTGGAGCCTGTGCTCCGCAACGGGAGAGGCCACAACAGTGAGAAGCTGGCGTATCGCAAAAAATATATATATATATGAGCGAACAGATTCCAACAACACATTAAAAGGATCATACACCATGATCAAGTGGGATTTATCTCAGGGATGCAAGGATTCTTCAATATTTGCAAATCAATCAATGTGATACACCATGTTAACAACTTGAAGAATAAAAACCATATGATTATCTCAACAGATGCAGAAAAAGCTTTTGACAAAATTCAACACCCATTTATGATAAAAACTCTCCAGAAAGGGGGCATAGAGAGAACCTACCTCAACATCATAAAGGCCATATACGACAAACCCAACAACAAACATCATTCTCAATGGTGAAAAACTGAAAGCATTTCCTCTAAAATCAGGAAAAAGACAAGGATGTCCACTCTTACCACTATTATTCAACATAGTTTTTGAAGTCCTAGCCA
>NC_041220.1:49612293-49613002 GCF_002837175.3 Physeter macrocephalus
ACAAACAGATGGAGAGATATACCATGCTCTTGGATTGGAAGAATCAATATTGTGAAAATGACTATACTACCCAAAGCAATCTACAGATTCAATGCAATCCTTATCAAATTACCAATGACATTTTTTACAGAACTAGAACAAAAAATGTCAAAATTTGTATGGAGACACAAAGACCCCAAATAGCCAAAGCAGTCTTGAGGGAAAAAAACAGAGCTGGAGGAATCAGACTCCCTGACTTCAGACTATACTACAAAGCTACAGTAATCAAGACAATATGGTACTGGCAGAAAAACAGAAATATAGATCAATGGCACAGGATAGAAAGCCCAGAGATAAACCCGTGCACCTCTGGTCAACTAATCTATGACAAGGGAGGCAAGGATATACAATGAAGAGAAGACATTCCCTTCAATAAGTGGTGCTGGGAAAACTGGACAGCTACATGTAAAAGAATGAAGTTAGAATACTGCCCAACACCATACACAAAAATAAACTCAAAATGGGTTAAAGACCTACATGTAAGGCCAGACACTATAAAACTCTTAGAGGAAAACATAGGCAGAACACTCTATGACATAAATCACAGCAAGATCCTTTTTGACCCACCTCCTAGAGAAATGGAAATAAAAACAAAAATAAACAAATGGGACCTAATGAAACCTAAAAGCTTTTGCACAGCAAAGGAAACCATAAACAAGACAAAAAGACA
>NC_041220.1:49613803-49636455 GCF_002837175.3 Physeter macrocephalus
AAGTGAGAGAGTGGCATGGACATATATACACTACCAAACGTAGGGTGGATAGCTAGTGGGAAGCAGCCGCATAGCACAGGGAGATCAGCTCGGTGCTTTGTGACCACCTAGAAGGGTGGGATAGGGAGGGTGGGAGGGAGGGAGACCCACGAGGGAGGAGATATGGGGATATATGTATACATATAGCTGATTCACTTTGTTGTAAAGCAGAAACTAACACACCATTTTAAAGCAATTAAACTCCAATAAAGATGTTAAAAAAAATGGGAGCAAGAGAACACAGAGTTCTTGGAGAGACATCCCTAGGAAGATTAATTGGTTATATCACCTGTGTGTTCAAGAAGAGACGTACACCTAGAACAAAGAGTTTGTGGATGACTGAGTAATGGTAAAGGGGCTAAGTTGTACAGGAAAGTGAATTTAGTCATGGTATACTAACTAGCCTACCTGTGAATAATGTTCACAGAGTTGTAATAATATGAGCATTGAACGTCAGAATAAACAAAAATTATAATATAACCTGGGATTATATGACAAATATTAAATTTTTACCAGTTATTGGTCTGGTATTGGCCACAAACCAAAATATACTGGACACTGTCTAAAGCTGTGTCGGGTATTACTCCCTTCCTTGTTGGATTGTGGTAGGAAAATATCTGGGAGTTCTAGGGTGGTGCTGGGCTCGAGAGCTTCAAGGCAATAGCTATTTTCCAACCTAAAGGGAAGTATCTCAATATTTTAATAGTAATGGATATTGGTTGGTCAGTAGACACCAATATTAGGAAGATGAACAGTAAAGAAGGGTGTATGTGTATGTGTGTTGGTGAGGGTATATGGGAGTGTGTGAAAAAGGTACAAGGTATTAAAGTGAAAAACCAAGAATTAACAGTGTAGTGCTATTATTTAGACATGTGAAGGTACACATTAAAACAAACTGAAAGAGTTGAAATCAGTGACTGCTGGTTAATGGGAATGGAGGGAGATGGGGTGCAGAGACAAACAGGAGACTGCTGTTTTTATAATAGACCTTGGAAAACTAATGCATTCTTAAACCATGTACCTGTATTACTGATAAAAATAAAAATAGAAAATGAAAAAAAAATGGATTAAAGACCTAAACGTAAGACTGGACACTATAAAACTCTTAGAGGAAAACATAGGACGAACACTCCTTGACATAAATCACAGCAAGATCTTTTTTGACCCACCTCCTAGAGTAATGGAAATTAAAAAAAAAATAAACAAATGGGACGTAATGAAACTTCAAAACTTTTGCACAGCAAAGCTGTAAACTTAAACATCACTATAAACAAGATAAAAAGACAACCTTCATAATGGGAGAAAATATTTGCAAACAAATCAACGGACAAAGGATTAATCTCCAAAATATATAAACAACTCATGCAGCTCAATATTATAAAAACAAAAAACCCAATCCAAAAATGACCTAGCAATCCCACTCCTGTGTGTATACCCAGAGAAAACCATAATTCAAAAAGACACATGCACCCCAATGTTCATTGCAGCACTATTTACAATAGCCAGGTCATGGAAGCAACCTAAATGTCCATCGACAGACGAATGGATAAAGAAGATGTGGTACATATATACAATGGAATAATTCTCAGCCATAAAAGGGAATGAAATTGGGTCATTTGTAGAGACGTGGATGGACCTAGAGACTGTCATACAGAGTGAAGTAAGTCAGAAAGAGGAAAACAAATATCGTATATTAATGCATATATATAGAACCTAGAAAAATGATACAGATGAACCAGTTTGCAGGGCAGAAATAGAGACACAGATGTAGAAAACAAACGTATGGACACCAAGGGGGGAAAGCGGGGTAGGTGGTGGTGGCGGGATGAACTGGGAGATTGGGATTGACATGTATACACTAATGTGTATAAAATAGATTAACTAATAAGAACCTGCTGTATAAAAAATAGTAATAAAATAAAATTGTAAAAAAGTATTGGCAAAATTACCCAACAATATTGGCAGGAAGTTGTTTCCTCAGAGAATTCACTCTTGATACCTGCACCAATAACGCAGAGGTGTGAAGCTTGTGGAGACTTGATCTCAGAGCCCTCAGAGTAACCTGCACTCACTTCATCCATTTGGAGAGACAAGGGAGCCCCTTTTCCTCATTTTGAAAGCCCTGAAGGAGGAAAGAAGTGTCCTACTGAACACAGAGCTCTGCCTGATGAAGTACCAACAGCTGGGCAGTGCCACTGGCTTTGAGGACTTTGGTGAGAAACCCCGCAGATCTCAAGGAAGTGGATTGAGGCATAGCCCACTTTTACTGCAGTCCCAGCTGTCCCTTAATTTAAGTCTAATTGACTTTAATTTGAGTGTGAGGCCAAGGGATCTCTATATTTTGAAGAAATCATATGGGTTTATTTAATCTCATTTTTTCCTTATCCCTAATTTTGGGAACTTTTTATTACAACAGTTACTTTGGTATTTCTCTTTTCTATTTCTTAGCATTGTTTTCTTATAACTCAATTATGCACATTCCTTTCTAAGGAAGGAAGAACAATTTTTCAGAGACGTCAGAGCATTAGTATCGACATAAAGAACGCCAAGAAAAGTTTTTTGGAACAATGAGGATTACAGTGCTCCACTTTCTAGATTCTTTCATTATAAATGGCTTTAACAGTGACTGGATGAGAGAAGAGCTTCTGCTATTATGCACATAAAGCAATCAGTGTTTGTTTTGGTTTTATTAGAAACAGACGTAAATATCCCCACAGAATACTTTCCATTTCTTTGCAGCTTTATGGAAGGAAGTCAGGAGACACTAAATGAGGATGGTAATTACCTGTATTGCTCTTAATTAAATAAATACTAAAAATAGATATTAACTAGATATAGATACACATCTGAAAAACATAGAAAAGTAATACAATAAAGCATACGAATACTATAAGAAAGGCAGAGGTTGGCTTGCAGAATCGTATTGCATCTCCAAGCTTTTTAAATGCAGTTGCCTTATTCAATGTACATATTGTAGGGTGATATTATAATAAAAGGCACAGTGCTAAACTCCCTATTTACGTTTGGAGAGATTCTCTCAGAAGTGCAGAGATCATCTCTCACCTAATTCAGAATCTCTTCTGGGAGTTGACTACCATGGACAAAAATACACCACATATTGTGGCTTGAAGTGCAGGTTAATGATTCTCAGGGTGACTTCTTTAATACACTCACGTCAAGCCTTGGACACAATATTTTTCTCCTCTTTGTACTTGGGAAATTCAGGAGCAATGCTGCTGGCAAGCCTAGACCTGCACCCTAGAAGTGTAAGCAAGTCAAGATAAATATTAATGGCTTGACTGTGTTCATTTTTAAAAATAAATTTGATTATTATTTATTTATTTATTTTTGGCTGCGCTGGGTCTTCGGTGCTGCGGAGGCTTTCTCTAGTTGCAGCAAGCGGGGGCTACTCTTCATTGCAGTGCGTGGGCTTCTCATTGAGGTGGCTTCTCTTGCTGCGGAGCACGGGCTCTAGGCGCTCTGGCTCAGTAGTTGTGGCTTACGGGCTCTAGAGTTCAGGCGCTAGACTGCACCCTCAGTAGTTGTGGTGCACGGGCTTCGTTGCTCTGCAGCATGTGGGATCTTCCCGGACCAGGGCTCGAACCCGTGTCCCCTGCATTGGAAGGCCGATTCTTAACCACTGTGTCACCAGGGAAGTCCCTGACTGTGTTCATTTTTACGGAAAATCAGATTTAATGTTGACTATTCTAACTGCTTTAAACTTATATCCTTTCTTTGTCCCAAAGAGTTATTAAATTGTTTACCATTTGTATGGATAAAATTCAGTGGGACGATATATTGTCACATATACTAAGTCATAAGTGTTTAAACAGCAGTCAGTAAGTAACTTTCTGGTAAGTGGCACTTAAACTGTACAAAGATAAGGTTTTGCTGTTTCCATTGTTACTTAGTGACAGGTAGTGTAGATCATTAATTTTTACCATTAATGAAGGCCCTTGAGGGTCAAGGGCTTTCTACGAGAGTCTCCAAGGCTGTTTTTTTCCCTAGAATTGTGTATAAACTCTGGGACTTCTATAATAAGCTTGTTACCTATTTTTCCACAGACTCTTCAGGCAAAATATTTAAAGTTGGTAGTGGGCAAAAAAGGAATAGTCAAACCATGAAATAGAAAAGCATGATTGTTAGGAGAAATTCAATAAAAGTGATCTGCTCTAAGCTGTCCAGTCTGAAATGGTTATGTTAGAACAACTTACAAAAACTTGATATTAAGACTAGCTAGCCATCACTAAAAAGTTAGTTTACCTGGAACAATTTCCATCAGCATGGCTGAAATAAAAGATTTCTTTCTGGGGCTTCCCTGGTGGTGCAGTGGTTGAGAATCCGCCTGCCGATGCAGGGGATATGGGTTCGTGCCCCAGTCCGGGAAGATCCCACGTGCCACGGAGCGGCTGGGCCCGTGAGCCATGGCCACTGAGCCTGCGCGTCCGGAGCCTGTGCTCCGCAATGGGAGAGGCCACAACAGTGAGAGGCCCGCGTAACACACAAAAAAGATTTCTTTCTGAAATCTGTGGGTGTCTACAAAATTTATTTTGTTTTCTTGACAGTGAAACATAAATGGGGCTTGTCAATATTTGCATTGGTGGAGAATTACAGTACAGGTATTTCTATTTGGCTTAACATTCTCAGCAGTGTTAATTTTAGGGATAGGTTATGGTTTTTAGGTTGTCTTGTTATTTGTTTAAGGGTGGGAAATTTGAAACCACAGTGGATTGTTCATTTTATTTACATTTTCAATTATTTTTTTAACTTAAAAAATTGTGGTAAAATACATATAACATAAAATGTACCATCTTAACTATTTTTAAGTGTACAGTTCAGTGGCATTAAGTACATTCATATTGTTGTGCAACCAACACCACCATTCATCTCCATGACTCTTTTCATCTTGCAAAACTGAAATTCATTAAACAATAACTCCTCATTTCCCCTCTCCCAGACCCTGACAATCACTATTCTACTTGTAGTGAAGTTTTCTTGAAATAGGATTTTGGGGATAGAGATTTAGATGATTAAAAAATATTAGATAAGATTTTTAAAATTGTTTTTTTAAGCACCCCTACAGTATCAGGGAAATAATGAATTCATAATTTCTTGTCTCAAATTTCCCCAAGAAGGGGAAAATGGTTGCTCCCAGCTCATGAATAAGCTACTCTTTGTTTGGAAACAAGTAGCCAAAGTGTCCCAGCAGTTCTCCTTTATCAGGACTTGGCTCTACTTACCCCTAAATTGAAAGTTTTCAAGCTTCTCCCACAACCAGACTTCCAGGGTAACAAGTCAATGGACTTTCAGGATCATACTTATTTGCTACTTTTAAGGATAAAAAAAAAAGTACCATTTGCAAATGAGAAGTACGGCAACTATCAAAGTAACGCCTTTAAAATGTAGGTCTCTGTTACAAAAAAAAAATCTGGTCTTCTAAACAAAATCTCACTTTTATATTTATAAGACCTCTATTGGGGCAGGCAGTATACTTTTTTTCCAGATACATACATATATACATATATATATATTTACATATATATATATATATATATATAATTTTCCATTACAGTTTATTGCAATATATTGAGTATAGCTCCCTGTGCTATATGCAGTAAATCCTTGTTGCTTATTTATTTTATATATAGTAGTTTGTTTCTGTTAATCCTGTACTCCTTATTTATTCCTCCCCTGCTCCCTTTCCCCTTTGGTAACCATAAATGTTTCCTATGTCTGTGAGTCTGTTTTTGATTTTTGATTACATAGATTCATTTGTACTATTTTTTAGATTCCACATACAAGTGATATAATATTTGCCTTTGTCTGACTTACTTTACTTAGTATAATATTCTCAAGGTCCATGTATGTTGCTGCAAATGGCAATATTTCATTCTGTTTTATGGCTAATATTCTATTGTATATATATGTATATACATATATACTATATATGTATGTGTATATATATACATATATATATATGTATATATATACCACAAAGAGATGTGGAGTAAACCTGAATTCAACCTGAAGCTTGGTGCCCAACCCAGCCCAGTCTAGCCCAGCCCAGCCTACAGCAGCCATATTCCAGCAAACCTAAAGATGTATGAGCTAGAGCTAAATGCTTGTTGTTTATAAGCCACTCCAACTTAGAGTTGTTATATGGCATTATTGTGAAAATAGCCAGCTGATACAAAGGGATGCTCAGAACATAGTCAAGTGGGAGTGTGGACAATTGCTAGAGTGTGTGCCAGTTCACTGGGACTCTCTATGAGTGCAAATGGGTGTTTATGAAGGAGGGAACTTGCCCCAACCATTCCACAACTCAACAGAGTGGCCTGAAATTGTAGATTTCACCTGCAAATTCCCTGGTGGCACAATGGTTGACAGTCTATCTGCAAATGCAGGGGACACGGGTTTGAGCCCTGGTCCGGGAAGATCCCACATACTGTGGAGCAAGTGGGCCCGTGTGCCACAGCTACTGAGCCTGCTCTCTAGAGCCCACGAGATACAACTACCGAGCTTGTGCGCCACAACTTCTGAAGCTCTTGTGCCCTAGAACCCGTGAGCCACAACTACTGAAGCCTGCATGCCTAGAGCCTATGTCATCTCAATTAATTTTTGTCAATGATAGGGTTGATTCTCCTTTAGATATGATCCTCTTGTGTGGTGTACAGCCTGAATGACTATATGGGTGATTCTGCTAGTCTTGGCTACTAGGCACTGGGAGTTTCAAACTGATTGCAGTGGCTTAGGTAAAAGAGGAGTTAAAGAAAAAATATCTGACAGAGTCTAGAGAATTAAAGACATTTTGGCTTGCACATGAATTAAACTTTAAAAGAGTAGTGGGAAAAAAGAACACAGAGAAGGCAAAGGCAAGAGAGAGAAGAAACATAACATAATGCTAATGTGATCCGATTTTCAGTAAGTACCTAAAAAGTCAGATTTCCTTGGCAAGGCTTACTCAAGAAAGTAAATACACATATCTTGAGTGCCTCCAGTGTACGATTCAAACATAAATAAGACTCTATCTTTATTCTCTCTTTAAAGACATCACTCCAATAGGCGAAGTGGTCACTTGTGTTGACCACATTCTGAACTTTTTACCTGAGAAGCAAACACGTGAGCTATATGGATAGTTTTTTATTAGTTCGAGAGGGCAAAGTGAGACTTGGCATAGGACATATGAGGTTTTTCAAGCATATCCTCATTTGAACTGCCTGCTTTGATAAAGGTATTTTTACCTGTTGTCCTAATGATAGGGCATTTCCCATTTTCAGCATAACTAGATAAAGCAGTGATTTGGTTTCAGGGAGGGAGATGCAGCTAACTCATTTTCCCACAATTTGATAACTATCTGTATACGATGGCCTTCTTCATCTTTTAGCTTCTTCATAGAAATCAACTCAAATAGGTCTTAATTTTTTAAAAAACATTTAATCTTACAGAGCAATTGCAAATATAGTAGAGAGAGCTCCCATACACTCTTGGCCCAGCTTTTCCCAAAGCTAACATCTTGCATAACCATAGTCAAGTTATCAAAACTAAGAAATTAACTTTAGTATAATATCACTAAGTAAATTCCAGATCTTATTCAGATTTCTTCAGTTTCTCTACCAAAATCCTTTTTCTGTTGTAGACTCCAAACCAGGACCCCACATTGCATTTAGTTGTCATGTCCCCTTAGGTGTCCTCCAATCTGTTTCTCAGTGTTATGGATTGAATTGTTACACCCCACCCCTTGCCTTCCCCAATTCATATTTTGAAGTCCTAATCCCCAGTATCTCAGAATATGACCTTACTTGGACATAAGGTCTTCAGAGAGGTAATTAAAATGAGGTCATTAAAGTGGGCTCGAATGCAATATGTCTCTTTGCAATATGACTCTTCCTCATAAAAAGAGGAAATTTGGACACAGATACATGCACAGAGGGAAGATCATGTGAAGATACCAGGAGAAAATGGCCATTACAAGCCATCTTGTAGAGAGAGAGGTGCTTGGAATAGATTCTTTCCTCACAGCTCTGGCCAGATAATTGAAAAAAGTCAATTAAGTCAGGAAATTATGCAGAATATACACACCTTATACTTTTGTTTCCTTTACTTTCCTTCCCTTTGCCTGGCTCAGAAAGCTGATCTTATTGTTTTTTCATTTTTATTTACTTTTTTGTAATTATTTTTTCTTTTTACCTTTGACCGCCTTCACCCATTTCTCCCGCCACCGCCAACCCCCTGCCATGAGCTTTTTTCTTTCTTTTTTTTTTTAAGATTCCATATATAAGAGAGATCATCCAGTATCTATCTTTCTCTGTCTGACCTATTTCACTTAGTATAATGCCCTCGAGATCCACCCATGTTGTAGCAAATGGCTAGATTTCACTCTTTTTATGGCTGAATAATATTCCACTGTATGTGTGTGTGTGTGTGTGTGTGTGTGTGTGTGTGGTGTGCATGTATGTCACATTTTCTTTATCCATTCATCTATCTATGGCTGTTTCCATATCTTGACTATCATAAATAATGCTGCAGTGAACATATGGGGTATATATATCTCTTTGAGTTAGTGTTTTCATTTTCTGGGTATTTAAAAATACCCAGAAGTAGAATTGCTGGGTCATATGTTAGTTATATTTTTAGTTTTTTGAGGAACTTCCATACTGTTTGCACCAATTTACATTCTTACCAACAGTGCATGAGAGTTTCCTTTTCTCCACATCCTCACCAACACTTGCTATTTCTTGTCTTTTTGGTAGTGGCCATTTTAACTGGTGGGAGGTGATATCTCACTGTGGTTTTGATTTGCATTTCCCTGATGATTAATGATGTTGAGCAACTTTTTATGTGCCTGTTGGCTATCTGAATGTCTTCCTTGGAAAAATGTCTATTCAGATCTTCTGCCCATTTTTTAATTGGATTGCTTAGTTTTTTGCTCTTGAAGTGTATGAGTTCTTTATGTATTTTGGATATTAGCCCCTTATCAGACCTAAGATTTGCAAATGTTTTCTACCATTCACTAGGTTGCCTTTTCATTTTGTTACAACAGCCATTTTGTTATGTTTCAAGAGTAGTAACTTACAGAATGTCCCTCAATTTGGATTGTCTGATGTTTTCTCACAATTAGACAAAGTTTTGGATTTGGGGGAGGAATAGCACAGAGGTGATGTGCCTTTCTTGAATAAAAGGATACTATGAGGCTATGAAAATGTTCTATTTCTCCTTAAACTTTCATTCACTAATTTAACACACATTTATTTATCTTACCTGCAGCAATTATTACTGTGGTGTTTTTATGGTGACTCTCTATTTCCCTCATTTTTCTACACTTACTAGTTTTCCTCATTCCTTCTACTTCTCTTATTTGGAATTATACCATAAGGAAGAATTATCCCTTCTTCCCTCATTCATTCATTTTTGTCAGTATGGACTCAGATATTTACTTTATTCTTGTTTTGTTGTTCAAATTGTTCCAGTCCTGGTCATTGGGAACTATTTAAAGTTCTCTCCTGTACTATTTAAAGTTCTCTTCTGTGTATTTTTCCTCTCATTCTTTTTTCTTCTTTTCTTTCTTTCTTTCTCTTTTGAGCACTTTCTTATCCTCTGGCACCTAGATGTTCAGGGCTCATCTAGTATTTTCCTTGCCCCAGCCATTCTCAAGTATAAGAGAATGGTATTTCAAAATGATCTTCAATTTTTGCTTCAGAATGATAGATGTAAGTATTTAAAAATGTTTTATTATGAAAAATTAAAAACGTACGCAAAAGTAGAGAGTCTGGTATAATAAACTCCAATGGATTCATCACCCAGTTTCAATAATGGCTATAACAATCCTATTTTACATTGTTCTCCATTTTTAATTCCTGCAACATTGGACAATAAATCCCCACTTCATGCCATATCCCCAGTAAATATTGTAGTATCTAACTGTCTTATCTAATTTATAAAGACTTTTATAAAACATACTCATCACAGCCTTGTAACACTTAAGAAAATTACCCATTGTTCCTTACTATCTAATACCCTCCAAATTCAAATTTCCCTGTTTCAGTCCTTTTATACTTGGGATATTCAAATCAGGGTCCACACCAGGTCCCTGGATAGCATCCAACATGCTATATTTGGATGTTATATTTCTTGTCTCTTTTATATTAAGAAATAAGATAATAATAAACAGTTTTCCTACCCCTTCCCCCAACACACTTAAAAAAATTGATTTGTAGAGAAACTGAGTCATTGGTGCTACAGAATTTCACATTCTGTATTTGCATGCCATTTAGCTTATTCCTTCATTTCCCATATTTCTTAAAACTCAGTAACTAAACCTAGAAGACTGATTAGATTCACATTCATTTTTAAGATAAGACTCCTTCATTGATGGTACTTACGTACTTCTTACCACTTCACATCATGAGCACTTCAGGCTGGCTGACCCACTTTTGGTGATACTAAGATTGCTCATTGGGTTCGGGTAGAATCAGCCTGCTCCCTCCATTATAAAATTCCCCATAACCTTTCACCTAATGGTTTTTAACATTCATTGATAATTGTTGCCTAAATCCATTATTTCATTAGAGATTGAAAAATGGTAATTTTCTAGTTCTATCATTCCTACAGCACTCACTATTTGGAATTCTTCTTCAAAAGTTCCCCTTATCGTGTGTCACCTGAAATACAGTTCCCACGGGAACGACAAGATACATGCTTGAGTCTATCCTTTGTCTATTTTCAGATATTTCAATGACAACAAATGATATATTTTTGTTAGTATTGTAAATTCATGAACTTAAATATATCTGTTGTGCTTCATTCTATTATAGTCATTTTCCTGTTATGCTCAAATTGTCTCATCTTAGGCCAGTGGGAGCTACTTCAAGTTGGCTCCTGTGTCCTTGGACTGACCCCAGTTGACTTTGATAGCTTCCTTTCTTCCTGGTACATCAAGATGTCCCATGTTCATCTTGTACATTTTCTGTCCCAGACCTGGAATCAGTAATTTCTTTAAATAGTCTCCAGTCTTTTCAGTGGGAGATGGTATTTGCAGAACACTCTTGCATGCTAAGATGCTCATGCCTCACGATGTCTTTGCTTCACGGTTTCAGTAAACAAATCTAGAAAATGCATGCTTTCTTTAAAAAAAAGAGGGGTTTAGGGCTTCCCTGGTGGTGCAGTTGTTGAGAGTCCGCCTGCCGATGCAGGGGACACGGGTTCGTGCCCCGGTCCGGGAAGATCCCACGTGCCGCGGAGTGGCTGGGCCCGTGAGCCAACGCCACTGAGCCTGCGCGTCCGGAGCCTGTGCTCCGCAACAGGAGAGACCACAGCAGTGAGAAGCCCGCATACCACATTAAAGAAAAAAAAAAAAAAAAAAAAAAAAGAGGGGTTTATATTAGTAAGTTTATATTAGCATTTCCAGTTAAATTTACTGTTACTGGGCTTTAATTTCTTTGATTTTTTACTTGTATATTCCCTCTGTTAGGCTTAAAAATCTCGTTTTCTAATGACATTAACGTGATAACATGTGTTTAATCTTACAACACTCACACTCCTATGATACTGTCAAAATAACACTACCAATATTACTAACAATTAAGCTTCTGGATATGGTTTTAGGTTTGATGGATTTTGACAAGTGTATACAGTCATGTAACCACCACCATAAACAAGATATTTCTGAATATACAAATGGACAATGGCCAGATTAAATATAAAAATAGAACTCTGCCCCACCACCTGCAGCAACCAGCTGAGGAAGCCAAATTAGTATGTTCAGTAACCAGTCCGGGAAGTCAAACTACTATCTGTAGCAACCAATCTAGAAAGCCTAATAATAGCCCCTGTAGTAATGGGCCCCAAACGACCAGGACTTGATTAATAACCCAGCTTCCCTAATTTTGGCCCCCACTTCTGACTTAGGACCAACTACAGAGAAAGCCATATACATACCTTTAACCAATCACCTAGTATGCTCGGCTTCTTGTTAGCCCGCCAACACTTCCCTCATGCCAATGACCTCCAATCAGGCCTCTTCCTCTAAAGATGGATATTCGGACTATTTGAAATATTTCACTCTTGCAAACAATGTCACATGCCTTATGCATTTGTCATTCTGTATCTTTGCCAAAGTACCTTTGGGATACCTTTGAGTCCTAGAAATAAAATAAAATTTCCATATCAAAGAGTAAATGTATACGTAGTTCTGCAAGATAGTCTCAAATTCCTCTCCTATCAGATTTGTTCTCTCTTGCATTTCCAACAGCCGTGAATGAGGGGAACTGTTTTCCCATTCTCGATGGAATATTGTCAAAATTTTGAAATTTTTCCAATAGAGAGGTAAGAAACAGGATCACACTGTATATTTAATTTGTATTTCTCCTATTATGGGCAAGGTTAAGCATCTTATCATATGTTTAAGTGTCATTTGCAATTCTTTTTCTATGTATGTATCTTAAGTTAAATATGTATTTAGAAAGCAGATCAGTGGTGGCTGGGGGCAGAGGGGCAGGGCAGGAGGAGACTTTGGGGAGTGATGGATATGTTCATTATCCTGATTGTGGTGATGATTCCATTGGTACACACAAACGTCAAAATGGATCAAGTTGTACGTTTTAAATATGTGCAGTTTATAGCGTGTCAATTATATGTCAATAAAGCTGTTTTGTTTTGTTTTTGCGGTACGCGGGCCTCTCACTGTTGTGGCCTCTCCCGTTGCAGAGCACAGGCTCCGGACGCGCAGGCTCAGCGGCCATGGCTCACGGGCCCAGCCGCTCCGCGGCATGTGGGATCTTCCCGGACCGGGGCACGAACCTGTGTCCCCTGCATTGGCAGGCGGACTCTCAACCACTGCGCCACCAGGGAAGCCCGCAGTTAGTTTTTATAACTCTTCAATTTTAGGAGCAATCTGTATATGAAAGATATAAGTGTATTGCTACATAACTTGCACTTTTTCCAGTTTGTCATTTGTTGTTTGATTGAATATAGTTTTTCTTTTCATGCAAAGTCTTCTTATACTGATGTAGTTAAATTAATAATTTTTCTTCATTGTTTCTAGATTTGAGTGATAGCTAGTTTTCCCCACTCTCAGTTTATAAAAATATTCACCCATGTTTTCCTCTAGTAGATTTAAAGTAGTCCTTTTTTTTCTTTTTAACATTTTTATTGATGTATAATTAACACACAATGCAATTCACCAATTTAAAGTGTACAATTCAATTATTTTTAACATATTACATTATTTTAAAAAATTATGGTATAATATATATAACATTAAATTTGCCATTTTAACCATTTAAAAATGTATAATTCAGCAGCATTAATTACATTCACAGTGTTGTGCAACCATCACCGCCATCTATTTCCAAAACTTTTTCATCACCCCAAACAGAAACTCTATAACCATTCAGTAATAACTCCCCATTTTTTCTTCCTCCCAGCCCCTGGTAACTGCTAATCTACTTTCTGTCTTTGATTTTGCCTAGTCTATATATTTCATATAAGTGAAAGCATACAATATTTGTCCTTTTGTATCTGGTTTATTTTACTTCACGTATTTTCGATGTTCATCCATGTTGTAGCATGTATCAGAACTTCATTGCTTTTTATGGCAGAATAATATTCCACTGTATGGATATATCACATTTTGTATATCCATTCATCTGTTGATGGACACTTGCATTGTTTCCATCTTTAGGCTGCTGGGAATAATGCTGCAATGAATATTGGTGTACAAACATCTATTCAACTCCTTGCTTTCAGTTCCTCTGGGTATATACCTAGGAGTGAAATTGCTGGGTTGTTTGGTAATTCCATGTTTAGCTTTTTGAGGACAAGTCAAACTGTTTTCCACCATGGCTATACTATTTTACATTCCCATAAGCAATATATGAGGGTTTCAATTTCTCCACATCTTTGCAAACACTTCTTGTTTTCTGTGTTTTTAAAAAATAGCCGTCCTAGTAGGTGTGAAGGGGGTTAACATTTTGGTTTTGATTTGCATTTCTCTAATGACTAATGATGCTGAGTTTCTTTTCTTGTGCTTACTGTATACTTTGCAGAGATGTCTATTCAAGTTTCTTGTCTATCTTTGAATTAGGTGTTTGTCTTTTTGTTACTGAGTTGTAGGAGCTCTTTACATTAAACCCTTATCAGATATATAATTTGCAAATGTTTTCTTTCATTCTGTAAGTTTGTTTTTCACTTTCTTGATAATGCTCTTTGACGCAAAAGTAACTCTGTTGAAGTCCAATTTACCTAATTTTTCTTTTGTTGCTCTTCCTTTTGATGTCATAAAAATCCATTGCCAAATCTAAGGTCCTGAAGATTTACCCCTATGTTTTCTTCTAGGAGTTTAATGCTTTCAGGTTTTACATTCACATCTTTAATCCATTTTAAGGATATTTGTGTATGCTGTAAGAAAGGGGTTCAGTTTCTTTCTTTTGCATGTAGATATCCAGTTGTCCCAGCACTATCTGTTGAAGAGATTATTTTTTCTCCTTTGAATGCACTTGGCATCCTTTCCAAAAATCAGTTGACCATAGATGTATGAGTTTATTTCTGAACTCTCAATTCTATTCCATTCGTCTGTATGTCTATCTTTATGCCAGTACTATACTGCTTTGATCACTATACCTTTGTAGTAAGTTTTGAAATTGGGAGGTGTGAGTCCTTCAACTTTGTACTTCTTTTTCAAGATCGTTTGCCTGTGCGGGGTCCCTTGCAGCTCCATATAAATTTGACTATTGACTTTTCCATTCCTACAAAAAAAGCCACTGGAATTTTGATAGGGATTATATTGATCTGCAGATCACTTTGGGTAGTACTGACATCTTGACAATATTAAATCTTCCTGTCCGCGAAAACAGGATGTATTTCCACTTATTTAGACCTTTCAAGATAATTTTTGATACCCCTTAGTAGAATACTAGTTTAGGCAAAACCATCCAACTCCTTCCAAAGTTACCAAAGAACACATGGGCAAAAGTCCAGAATATTGAATCAATGCATCAAAACACATTTCACTGCAATTCACAAAGCATCACTTTATTTTCATATGAATAGTAGTCACTGATAAAGGGAAAAAAACAAAATCATGACTATCAGTATTTACTTAGGGAACCATTTTCATAGAACACTGATGAAGGAACATGGTATACATATTCAGAGTGGCAGGGGACACAGGGACAAGCACACTAGATTGAAAGCATAAAAGCATATTCTCATAAGGACCAAGCAATCCTTGTTGTTGGAGGACCAAATGGAATCATCATTAATGTAAGTAGAATCAAAGTTCACGATCCGTAAGTCCTTCTTAAGGTATGCATGATTCAGCTTGTTTACAGTTCGAACAAAGGCGTATTTGGAAGCACAACTATATGCTTCCAAACTGTACACTTTCTTGAAGTGCAGATCAAAAAATGGATTGTCCTAGAAGAAAAAGAGAGACATGATTTTGTTTGTAGCCAGGAAAGTAGCTAGAGTTCCTGGATTCTCTCATATTGATTGTTGTATTGATTGTAAAGTATCAGTATCAAACGTTTTCCCAAAATCTACAAATGAGCTTTCCAAAACTACCTGTTTCAAACATGTTGCTTCTAAAAAGAACAACAATAAGAAAGATTATTTTTGAAGCATCTGTGATTTTTCAATTATGCAAATAAATATGTGTTAAAATGTGCAGTTACCAAGTCTTCCCAGGGTAGTGAATTTGAGAGGATGGATGGGGATGGAAGAAAAGAATAAAACCAATTATAGACTTCCACAGGAGAGAAAAGGTTTCTCCTTTTCTCTACTAGGAGGTCGGTCCCTTGTGCTGTTTCAATGGTAGAAGGGGGAAATACAGAATGGCTAATCAGCCTTTGGCATACAACAGATCACCAACTTGCTGGCTTTGAAGTTAATAGCAAGTAATTACTTTTAAAGTTAATAGCAAGGATCATTAAATCATTTGACTGAAACTGACAATTTACTAAAGACTGACTCACTGGATTGCTCTAGGCTGTATACTTCTAGTGGAGATGTTTCAGGGAAAAGTAGGCATCAAACCTGATCTAGGTCCTACATGTGAAAATAATAATCATTGCTACTGTTACTAATAGTAGTAACAACTATACCTTGCATTTATAAAGTGCTTTTCAGTTTACAAAATGCTTTAGCGTTCATTATCTGCCTAACTCCTAACTCTCTTTGAGGGCAGAGGTTTTCAGTTATTTATCTTTTGTGTTTCCACAGCAACTACTAAGTTCTCAACAAATGTGTGTTGAACTGATCTGAAGTCATCCTATAAAAAGAGAAGTGGAGGTAAACATTGCCCTAAATGATAAAGAGGCAGAGAGAGACCAGACCAAGCAAAAGTATTAATGACTTGTTACCATGCAGTGTGTAAAGTTTGTATATAAGAACTTATGTATTTGCAATTTCTTTTTCAAATAGGAAAATTCTTAGAGGAGACAGGAAAAAGAACAAGGGTTTTGGAGTTAGCCAACCGTTTTGACTCTGATGTAACCATGGGCAGGGCACTTATTATATTTGGCCTTCACTTTTTAGATAGGATTGCTATGAAGTTTGTATGAGATTAATCATTTAAACTGTGATACTAGTATGGAGCTTAATGAATGATAGTTCCTTTTCCCAAATCTGTCCCCAAAGATTGTGATACTGGTGTTAATATCACCTTGCTTTACACTATTAACATCTTTAAAAAACAAAACAATACTTTAAGAAAAAGAATGTACAAGGGTGATGTGATTTTAAGTACAATGTTCTCTAGTCACACCTTGCAAAATGTTTCCTAGCTGTCATGATTGCAGATTGAAGGACAGTTCTTTAGAGAATCTCAATGAAAGGAAATCACACCCATTCCATCACCAGATACTAATCATACTCCTTATGTAGTTTCCTCACAGAAACATTTACTCCTTATCATGTAGAAAATATCCTTTGTTCTTTTGAGATACTTGGAGAGGATTCAGTTTTTCCATTAGCCGAATAATTGAAGCCTAAGCAGGCATGAACATAGAATACAAGGTCGTCCATCTGTCCCTTCCTTCCTTCCTCCCTCCTGCCCTCCCTCCCTCCCTCCCTTCCTTCCTTCCTCTCTCCCTCTGTCTCCCCCTCTTCCTCTCTCTTTCTTTGTTTTGATAGAGCTAAAAGGGAATCTCATAGATCATTCAGTAATCCCTTGTTTATAGTAGATTAAATATAATGTAATATAATGTAATGTAATAGTGAATAATAGTTTCCAGAGGGGTGAAGCCCACGTCACACATGTAGTTATTGGCAGAGCCAAGACAAGGACTAAGCTCTCACTCAGTCCAACCCCATTTCCTGCTACATCATTCTCTTTTCTGTTGCACCACGTCAGTCTCCAAATCCCCAGTCATTCTGATTTCTGCTTTATAAATTGACTTCCATTTCAATTCCATTCCATTTTAAAGTTGACAACTTTTGGCTTGAAATAGCTCTATGTAAAACTGAATCATTGCTATCGAGAAAAATATAATAAATGCTGACTCCTGAGGATTCAATTACAAGAGAGAGGACAAGTGGAAATTCCCAGAACAACTGAGATATTTTTACTTCATCCACAGAAAAGAAATATTTAAAAGAAATACTCTTTGGATATTATAGGTTTTCTTCTGACAATTTAATATTTTAGGCCCTAAAGTGATCAGAAAAATAGAAATACTCAATTTCCCTTTTGTATCTAGTTCACTATGAAAGATAACAATCTTCAAATGGGAAAGGGAATAATTAACAACATAGAGATGGAATTAAAGGCCAGAAAGGTGAGGAGAAAATAGAGCAGAGCTGGCTGCTTCCAATGAATCTAAGCTGACAGTCTTGATTAATACATCCCCGGGCACTGACCAAGCTTATAGAAAATAATTATGACAGTAGTAACATTTGGGGTATTACTCTTGTGGTGGGTATAAAAGATGGGGTGTGTAAAATCTTTCTTTCTTAGAAATTTATTTCCTAGTTCTGTAGAAATGGTTGTATTAGATGTTCTCTATCATTTAATAATATATTTGTAGACTAAAAGATATAAGTGCTGTATAATTGGTTGTATAAAATCAGCCAATTATGTTAAACTAGCATATCTACCTTTATTGTGTTTGCCATTAGCCTGAATAGAAAGGCCTTTAAAATTGATTGTTTTTAGAATGCATTTTGTTTGGTATTATATTTATTCAATAAAGTATTTAATTAGTGCTAAGTTGGACCCTGTTGCTAGCCCCAGAAAGCAATCATCCTAGATAGGGTTAAACCCCCAGTAAAATTGCCATATTGCACATGTCTTAATGAAGTTTGAATGTTAAATAAATTGTATATTCACTTGAGGACTTGAGAAAAAAATAAGAAAATGGTCAAAAAAAGAGGTGGGCATGATTAATTCTTGAAACTACAGCTTAGTGAACTTGACACTGACTTGTATAAAATTCAATGCAGTATAGAAATTTTGGCAAATGCCTAAAAGTATATAGAAGAAAATACTTTAAAAATTTGTACTCCTATGACACAGAGATAATTATTGTTAAAGTACTGGTTAGTTTCATATATACATTTACATACCCACGTACATTTTTTTGTATTAAAATTTAAGGTTCAGCTTTCAATTTTCAATACTATGATAAATTAAATATGTAAAATGAGATAATATTATAGAAAAGTTTTGTATTCAGCTGATTTTTAAAAAACTTATTAAATGGTGAACAATTGTGTTCTGAGGTATTCTTTTGGAAACATGACTTTTATTTTTTTATTTTTATTTTTTTTGCGGTACGCGGGCCTCTCACTGCTGTGGCCTCTCCCATTGCGGAGCACAGGCTCCGGACGCGCAGGCTCGGCGACAATGGCTCACGGGCCCAGCCGCTCCGCGGCATGTGGGATCTTCCCGGACCGGGGCACGAACCCGTGTCCCCTGTATCGGCAGGCGGATTCTCAACCACTGCGCCACCAGGGAAGCCCAGAAACATGACTTTTAATGACCATGTAATGTTCCAGCATATTGACATGAAAAAAATATATTTAACTATTTCCTAAGTGTTGAACATTTAGGTAGAATATAATATCAGAAAAATGCTATGTGATTACTTAGGAAAGAAAGCAATGAAATCCAGCATGCTTTCACCAAGAAGTCATGCCAAACACACCAAATTTTAAAAATAGGATTCCTAGGTGATAAGATAATAGCAGATAACATATATTGATTTCAGTAAAGATCTTAAGGGGAAAATTTAGATATTCAGACTAGATAATTAATAAGGCAGAATTAAGTGGCAGAATTAAGAGCTTGTGTCCATCTAACTTACCACTGTATCCTCAGAGCCTAGCAGAGCCTGGTATACCATAAATTCTCAGTGAATGACTGAATACACAAATTTGTACAGATGATAAACAACCAGTCCAAAGAAGACAAATTGATAGATTTGGAGGTAAAGTCTAGTTCCATCTCTAAAGTAGTTATTTGACCTTAGGCAAGTCAGTTAATTTCCTTATGTCTCATTTTCCTCATCTGTAAATCAGGAGTAATGATAGAATCTAATTCATGGGATTTTTGTGACAATTATGTGAAGTTTTATATGGAAAGAGCTTTTTGTGGTTCCTGTCATCTGGTAAGAGTTTACTGAGTGTGAGATGGTAGCAGGTAGCAGTACTACTAGTAGTGGTAATATTAGTAGTAGTAATGAAAACGAATCAATTACCTAGAGGTATGCACTTAGCCCTGCCTGCTTCATCATTTTTATTATTGACTTGAGTGACGTCCTAAATGCTGTGCACATTAAATCTGCATCATACTATAGTGAATATTAAAAAATCAAAATATTAGAAGATTTGATAGGCAGGAACAATTGACCAACCTAAGAATATGGCATTTAATCAGATTAAGAATAAATGAGCTTAAATTCTAATTCATCCAACAATAACAGAAATATTTATTAAGTCCCTGATAACTGCCAGGCAGAAGCCTACAATAAAAGATGAAAAGGAATGGTTACAGTTTTTTATCCAGAGGGAAGACAGAGTAAGCCAACAGTTGCAGTTTGTTGGATTATTTACATCCACTGTGCAATGGGGTTATAGGGCAGGGGGACATGAGTAGGACTTTACTCCATGGGGAATCTGAGAATGGGGTGAGGGATGGAGGTGACTGAGCTTTCTAAGCCCCGAGAGTATTAAAGTACTTTTGCTGTAAAAAGTTTTAGGGGAAATGACCAGATATAAAGAAGCCAGATCATGAAGAGCTTTTATCTAGATTTTATTCCATGTACGTAGAAGGTATGGCAGATCAGGTTAAATGGCAATTCATGCCCAAAAGACCTGAGGTCTCAGTTGAATGTTTACTAGAAATAAGAATCCAGATCAAAGGAAATACAAACTGGTCATGCTAATTCTAAAGTATTGTATTTAATTCTGGAAAAACGGAAACATTCCAGAGGAGAAGAAATTGCATAGTGAAGGGTGTTGCAGCAATGTCATGGGAGAAAATAACAACAGCACTATGACCTCTTAGTGTTTGTATAATCCTGTCATATTATCTTATTTGATCTTCATATGAACATTATTTAAAGAATGAAATGGTTACATTTAACCCAGAAAAGAGAAAACTTGAGGGAACCTTATTAGTGTCTTCAAACATTGGAAAGGCTGCTATGTGAAAGGAGGGTTGGGTTTGTTCTGGTTGTTCAAATGACGAAGCTAGGACTGAGGGGTGGATGTTATAGTGAAGGAGATTTTAGTTAAACGTAAGTGGGACATGTAAAAATAGAGGATGTTAATTTGGAAATTGAATGGATTTACTCATGTGGTAATGAGTTCTCCATCAGTAGAAGAGTTCAAGGAGAGACTGGGAAAACCACTTTCAAGTGGTCATACAAGAGATTAAAGTACACACCCTTTCCCCACTTTCAACACTGAGGTTGTAGGATTTCCAAGGGTTATTGATCCTTCCAGAGGATCAAGCAGCTAACTGACAGTAAAATCTGAAGATGAGGAAAGGAATCCCCACAACTTATGGAGGAAACTGGGCTGGGGAGAGAGTGGTGGTGGAAGCATCAGATATTTAAAGTTTCAGAACTGACTGGAAGATTGTGTTTAACCTGTTAAGAAGACTTTGGGAAAGATGCTTTAAATCTCATAGACAAAATTCAGATTTAAACTCATAAAAACAGAACAAACAAACCAGTAGATCATCCCAGTAGATTAAACTCTACCACTTAAGAATAATATGTCATTTTAACACTCAGTACATGCCAAAAATATATGAAGTAAGATATTAACCATAAAGGTCTCCAGCATATTGATCCCACATCTCCCTTACAAAACATAACACTTACTGTATCTGCTTCTTTTCCATCGATCATCCGCAGATCGTTCAAAGACCACTTTTTGGTTACTTCATATTTTTCATCTAAACCTCTTCTGTAGTGTTTCACCATAATTATTTTTACTTCTTCATTTTTGGTCACTGTAGGACAGAAAAACACTTCGTTTACATAGACTCTTAGAAGATAATAAATTATTCATCGTCATACTTTTCAGTATTTATGAATCTCCTTTTCCTGTAATAAGCTTGAACGTACATTGTATCTGCACCCCAGTTATGAACCCTGAGGTATCTGAAGCTTCATGAGTCTGCCCTCAAATTTCCTCAGTGTGTTAACTTTATTTTTGCTGCAATTGTGGTCACATACAGCCGCGGTAATGTCTGTCAGATAGAACACCGAGCTCTGTGCTTTCAGCTCTGAGCTTTGTGGTGGAGGATAGAGTTCAACTCAGGGCAGGAAATAGGAGGCTTAGTGTGAGCATACAGTCAGTGCCAAAGTGTTTACCAGAACAAGTTGGAATTTTAATTTATGACAATATAAGAAAATGAGCACAGGAAAGTAAACAGTTCTGCTCACACAGCAACCCACTGTTGAAGACTGACCATGCAAATACTTGTGCACACTTTTTTTTTTAAGTTGCTGTGAGATTTTTGATGTAAGAGTGCTTGCAAAACAGCAAGTACTGACCTATTTGGTATTGTTTGAGATTTTTAATCCTCTGTAGTGTGTATCCAAAATCCTAGTATTCAAAATGTGCCATCGAGACAAACAACTTTAGTACTATACTTTGAAAGGTATGGGAAAATCATTGCTTATTTTATGTGAACAACATGAAGGAAATAATTTCCTGGTCTTAAAATCATTGTGTTTGGTCTCATATGAACACATTAGAAGAATCAACATTTGATGTTAGAGTTCCTGGATTGAAAGTTATCAATGAGTTCCCAAGGGAGTATTTACTGGGTATCCACTATTTGCCTGATAGAACTATTACAAATGCCACAGGGGGTACAAGTGTGAGACATGGTCCCTGCCCTCTGGAAACTTATGGTTTTGTTGAAGAGACAAGGCTAACACACGTGTCACATAAAATATATAATATGAAGGTATACAGGTATATTATAAAGAGGTGGCGGTGGGAATTGAATATCTTTTTTTTTTTTTTTTGCGGTACGCGGGCCTCTCACTGTTGTGGCCTCTCCCATTGCGGAGCGCAGGCTCAGCGGCCATGGCTCACGGGCCCAGCCGCTCCGCGGCATGTGGGATCTTCCCGGACCGGGGCACGAACCTGTGTCCCCT
>NC_041220.1:49636470-49664310 GCF_002837175.3 Physeter macrocephalus
TGGCCTCTCCCGTTGCGGAGCGCAGGCTCAGCGGCCATGGCTCACGGGCCCAGCCGCTCCGCGGCATGTGGGATCTTCCCGGACCGGGGCACAAACACGTGTCCCCTGCATCGGCAGGCGGACTCTCAACCGCTGTGTCACCAGGGAAGCCGGGAATTGAATATCTTAAACTTTCAAGATGGATGATGTCACTTGGAGAGTTACAAGCTGGTTCTGTCTTCTAAGAATGAGACTGGCGCACCATTGTAAAGCAATTATACTCCAATAAAGATGTTAAAAAAAAAAAGAATGAGTCTGGAATTTGTCTTTGGGGAAGACTCTCTTTTGGTTCTGGAAAGCATCACTTTGGCATGACCTCCTAGTTAAGAAGATTAAAACAATATATTACAATATAATCATAGTGATAGATAAGCAATATGGAACAGACTATATGTTCAACAGAAGTTCTAAGAAGGGAGAGGATTTGAATAGTTAAGGAAATAATTATGGAAGAAATAGAATTGGAGATAGAGCTTTAAAATTAGTAAAGGCAAGGATGATACTGATGGCATTTCTAGGTGAAGGACAGTATGACAAAATGAGTAGACAATAGACCCTGAACTTCACCAGGTAGGATTAGAGATAGTGGATTGTATAGATTGATTGGTGTTAGGATATGGTGGACAACAAGGTTAACCAGGCTGTGAAAAGGTTTTGAAAAGTGACAGAAACCACTGTGGACTCATGGTGTCTCAACTCCCCTCTGATGGGAGGGATTGGAATCTGGCCTGGACAGTGAGGGCTCCAGAGTTGGGACTGGTGAAGGGAGTAGTTATCCTCTGTAAGTGCAGGTGATACTGAAATTAAGGCAACCAGTTGAGCTTAGACTTCATGATGAAGCTGAGCTCAGTCTCGCAGAGAAGGGATTCTGAGCAGGTTGACAAATCTAAGAAGAGGGTACTATGTCAGGAGTTCAGTGAAAGCTCATGCTGTAATACATATTCAGGAAGTCTCTTTCCTCCTTGAACAGGAGACTAATACAGTGGTGCCCTGTTGAAGGAGTATTTTTCTGGAATCAGTGATGCCCAGGATACATTGAAGAAGAAAAGAAAGAAGAACTGGAGGTCCCTAGAAGAGGCAGTGTGTCTTAGTGGGCTCTGGCATTAAACATTCTGGGTTCAAATCATGACACCACTTCTTGTGGTCTGTAATCTCATTATTTAATCTCTAGAGAGATTAAACCTCAGTTTTCTCATGTTGGAAAGTGGACATCAGAGTGATACAAACCCACAGGGTATAAAGATTAAAGTATATAAATGACTTAGGATAGTGCCTGGTTTATAGTAATTGTTTCCGTTTTTGTTTTGTTTTGTTTATGAGGCTGTTGTTGGAATCTAGGCATAGGATGTAGGCAATGGAAATAGAAGTGGTAAATCTAAGTTAGATTTTAAATGAGGCATTCAAAACACTGGATGGAAACCAAATACGTAAGCATGGTTGGGCGGAATAGTGAATTTAGTCTTTGATGTACAGACGAGCTCCATAAACTATCTCAGAAGAGGAGGAGATGATGGAAGTTTATAGTTTAGGAATGAAGATACAGACTTGGGATTTTTCTGTGTGGACAGGTTTCCAAAACTAGGTTTATAGGGAAAAGAGTAGAGGAAAGAGGTGAAACAGAGTAGAGAAAAAAAAGGTGCCAGCAGAGGGGTCTAAGAAGGGGCCATCAGAAAGAGACAAGCCCAACAGTGCAATGCTACGGAAATCAAGAGGACAGAGAATTTCAAGAGTTGGAGACAATCCCGTGAAGTTACTTTGTTGGGTAACTTTGTTCAGTCCTGGCACTGAATCTGACTTGGGGAAGATCATTGATTTCTTCCCTGAGGGCAGTTTCTCTAGAATGGGGAGGGCAGAAAACAGCTTGTAGAGGGCTCCTTCATGGACTAACTATACTGAGTGTGTACTATGCGCCGGTTCTTAGGTTAGGTAGGGTTTAGAAAGAGAGAGAAGAGAATAAAGGCTATGATTTAGATGACATATTCCAAGAGTTTGGAAAGAGGAGTGATTGCATATTTTGAGGACAAAAGGAGTAATTGAGGGGCATGTCCTGGAGGGGACCTAGTGTGGAAGATCTTAACCCTGGGTAAGAAAACTGGCTCAGAGACTGTGGGTCTCCTGAAACTGTGCAAAATTTGGTGGGTTTCTGCCCGTGTACACTTCTCCAACCCTAAAAAAGGTCCATTTCCACTGGTCTAGATGTTAGCTTTGGGAAGAGGAAAGGAAAAGAGAAAAGAAGCCATTAGGCTGGTGTGTTGAAGTGGAAGCATGGTTGATTCTGTCATACTTACTAAGGACAAGATTTTGGAGGCAGTTCTTTCCACTAGGAGGTAATTGTCTGTCCAGACAAAGACTCTACCTCAGAACCAAATAATAACGTTCTTGTTCTGGCTAGCTGTCTCACTGGCAACTTAGGAAGTGGGAGAGGATGGGGATGGGGAGAAATAACTGGATACTGTATAAAAATATCATTTGAAGCAAATTCCACTGCCTCATCTACATGTTATGATAACCAGCTAATTGACTGTAGACGCACTGATTTGTTTCATTAATTTGATAAGTATTTGAGTGCCCCTTTTGTACAAAGCCCTGGGCTAGGCATTGAAAAAGTGCATTCCCCTATGGCACCATTTCTGCTCTTGCTGAGATTACAGAGAGTGGGGTTTCAGAGAGAAAACACACGATCAAGTGCTGCGAATGAGGCATGGACAGGGTCTTATAGGAACATGGAGAAGGGACATCTTCATCCCACTAGGGGTCAGAGAGAGCTTCTTGAAGGAGGTCATCTGAGTTGTAAAGGACCATGGGAGTTAGCAGAATGAAGAAAGGGGTAAAGGGAGTTCTGGAACAGCATGTGTACAAAAGCATAAAATACTTGAATCTTTTGAGTCCTTACAGGCATTTAGTATTGCTGGCATGAAGTGTAGGGGTGAATAGGTGGTAGGAAGCAGCGTAGGCAGGAGCTGGTTCCTGAATGGTCTAGAATGCCACGCTAAGGAGTTCAAATATTATCCTGAAAGCTCTGTTTTTGGGGAGATTGATGAGGGTGAGGAGTGTTGTCGCTGAAGGACTTTAAGTGAATGTTCAGGCTGAGCTTTACATTTTAGAAAGTTTTCTCGGGCAGTTCTGTAAAGGATTGGTGGGAGGGAGGGAATGAAGAAAGAGATGTTAAGAAGGTAGGATCTACCAGTCATCAAGTTTTCTTACATTAATGGTCACTGTCCCACTAATAACAAACTAAGAAAATAAAATGCACGCTTTAAAAGTTAAGCTTTTGATACAGTGATGCAGCACAGAGACGGTACAACCTCCTTAACTTGGCAAAATAGTCTCCTCTGTAGCCAAGGAGGTTCCAAGAACTGTCTTTAGTCAAGAGTCAAAGTCTGCTCAGGCTGAAGTGGACACAATCCCTAAGTTCCATACTTGAGTTCTGCTGCCAGCTAAAAATAAATGGCCATATTCACATTAAGGCAGTGGCAAAGTGGAAACATCACATTGTCTTAAAACAGAAATGTGTTTATATAGTCAAAATGGTAAGAGAGTTGGTTTCCGTAACATCAGATGTGCCACTATCTGATTATGATTTAGTGATATCTATAGACCCAGGGACTTTCAGAATGAACCTGCTCCAGTTTCACTATTTTAGTTAGCATTTTCAGAGCAACCATCTTAACTTCACACTAACAACTTATCTTCACTTTTAATTTCAAAGTAAACATTGTTGTTAATAACTGCCTCTATTATCACTGGTGAAATAGTCACTATTATTCATGAGGCTAAGTGGAAAGAAGATTGGCCAAGTGAACCAATATAATTTGAAAGAACAGGAAAAATAGTAGCTCACGAGTAAACTGCACAGAAAAACTTTAAATACATAAACCACTGTCATTTTATAGTCCCAGTGTTACATAATTGTTTTCATCATTGAAATTAAGTAATAGGGAAAAACTACCATGAGATATCAAAGACAAGAAGCCTCAGTGAAAATGTTTCAATGTATTGGTGATGTCTTGGGGTTGTTGAGAATGCTATTACTGATTTCATCAAAAAAATAACTTGCAAATAATTTTTCTAGAAATATTTTAATCAAATCGATTTTGGGGCAATACTGGGTACTCTAGATTTAATGTTTGTCCCTCCTTCCCCTCAATTCCTATGTTGAAATCCTAACCCCCAAGGTTATGGTAATAGGAGGTGGGGTCTTTCAGAGGTGATTAGGTCGTGAGGGCAGAGCCCTCATGAATGGGATTAGTGTCCCTATAAAAAGACCCCAGAGAGCTCCCTTGCCCTTTCCACCATGCAAGGTTAGAGGGAGAAAAAGGTGGTCTATGAGGACGCAGATCCCCACCAGACACCGAATCTGCAGGCACCATGTTCTTGGACTTCCCAGCCTCCAGAACTGTGAGAAATAAATGTTTGCTGTTTATAAGCCACCCAATCTCTAGTATTTTGTTTCCTTTTCTTGTTAACTTATTTAACACTCTTATTGTGAACAGTATAAACGATTTCACAAAATTATTCAATTCTCCGGTTCACAGAGAAGAAGTTCTTTTTTGGCATCAACATGTAATAGGTATGGAGAATTTATGCATACTATCTTCATAATTCTGGCAAATGCCATTTATTTTCAAATAAATTACCTGTGAATGGAGAATGTTTTTCTAAATATATGTGAATACTTAAATCTGTATCTGAATATGTATACAATTTTATTTATAAAATATAAATATACATACTTCCATATGTTTACTGTATATTTTATTTTTATTATAAATATTTATTTACAGCATATACTATTTATACATAAATACTTCAGCGTATGTTTTCACAATAGATACATTCTTTTCTGTAATTTTAACAATATAACCCCACCTTCCAATTTGGAATAGAAGTCTAGCCCTATTTGGAATAGAATTTATTATATTTTCCCCCTAGTTAGGATTTAAGAGGAGAGCACTATGTGTAGATGTAAATGTTATTATTTCTGGTTCAGAGAGGTCAACACCGAGGCCAGAGCGTTGCCCCATATATCACAGCTGACAGGTGGGCAAAGCAGAGTCATGTTTCACACCAGCTATGTCGGACTCCTAGCCTTCCAAGGTCCATTCCACCATGCCCTGTTACTTCCCATCCAATCAGCCATAATCACTTTACATGCGATTTCAAGTCCTTCAGAATTTCTTAACTCATTTGCATTCTCATCACTGCACAACTGACTTGTCCCTTTCTTTTTCCATACTTTATAGAGCTCCTCCCTCTTTCCTAATAAGTTGCCGCTTTTAACAGCCAGGGATAATGATGTTCTAGGCTAGGGGAAGCTAATTTCAAGGGGAAATGACCATGTAAACCCTGATGTGGGAGGAGACAGAGGTGCCAGGAAATCCCCAATGTAAATTCTAGCAAACTTCAGAGAGGAAGACAGAATTTAAGACATCTGCTTTTTGACATTGACCAAGTAAGTTATCAAGGCAACAGTAAATCACAATCATCTGGTTGTGAGACCCCTTCAAAAGACAGACTCTGATTGGATAAATAGAAAGTTTAACTTATTTAAACATATCTTCTTTAATTTGAGAAATGCATGATGGATTTAACTACTCTAGACTTGATTCTCACAAATTTAGAACTGCTGGATTGTAGGATATAAAGAGGAAATCATAACTATACATCTCCCTACTCCCAGAAGGTGGCCAACATTCAAAACCTGGAGTAACCTGCCTCAACAGTTGAGATATGGCCTGCTTGATTCCTATCAATGGAGATTTTCTGAGTAAAACATAGTCAAAGATTTAGGACTAGCAAGCATCACACTGACTTTATTTTAAATTACTGTTCTGTCTAATTGCATTTGAAAGGGTCATAAAGAGATGCCACATTTGGGGAAAGTGCTCTCAAGTTGATGGATGTGATAACGTAGAAGAGTCATAAAGTTGGTGAAGGAACATGACTTATAATGTTAACTTTTACCTGGAATATCACAATATTGTCTTCTCTTTCTCACATCTAAGAGAACCTTGTTTTTCCTTTGCTTCTAACGTGACAGAATCATTGAATTTTACTAATGAAAGTGATCACCTGCTTTATGTGGTCATTGTCCAGGTGAAAACATTAAACCCTAAAGAGGTTGCCTTCACACATGTTAACAATGCCAACCCCTTGTTGTTCCAATCCTGGTTAAAAGGATTCATGTCATTTATGAAAACAGACAGCAGGTGACCCCAGCCCACAGTGTCTTTCTCAGAACTTGAGGATATTGGGGAAAAAATTATATCCATTTCCAAAAATTTAATTCTAGGAGTGTTTTGGGGTTTTTTTCCATGCCAGATAGAACAAGTTAATTATATAGTTGGAGGCGGGCATTAAGATACATGTGGTAAATTAGATGTAAATAATGCCTGGTAAATAAATATGCATTATTGATTGTTCTATTTTTTATAAGTTTCTTAAAAAACACGTATACACTAATGTTCTGTGATGAGTAATTAGTTTTATAAAGTAGGATTATAATAGGTATAAAATTATTAAATTTTAATGTTGGAATAAGCATATTCTCTAATATATTAAGTCAAGATACTTTGAGATATAGTGATCTGATCGTTTGAATATAATACAGTTTCTAAATTTGTTTCATTTGACCTTTTTCCTTTTGATTTCTTTCTTTTTCCCAGACTGATTTTAAGTTTTGTACCTTGCTGATATGCTAAGCCTTACACTTTTCATTTATTTGGCAAAATATGCTAGGTAATGTATTAGATAAATGTTAGTATTCTTATTATTAACTAAATATTAGTATACTTATTAGGAATTACAGAATTTTAAAGAGTTCTTAGCACTTTCTTTAAAGATGTTCTACTTCCCTTATAGTACCCCCTCTTGACAATTTTTGAAAGTTCTTCTAAGCAAATTATCAGGAAAGGAATTATAACAAATTTTCTGAAAATGCTGAACTGTGTGCCTTAAAGAGCAAAGTCTACAGTGAAAACTTAGAGTTTCTAAGCTCTTTCCTCCGAAGCCCCTGAAAACTATTAAAAAGCATGGATTGGGAAAAGGAAATGCTTATATTAAATTCAATAATAGCACAAGGATTTCTGTCTAAATTCAGCACAAAAATTACAGGTTAGGTAAATCATAATTAAGTGCAAAAGCTTATTCCTACCTTTGGACAATTTTCATGAATTTTTAAAGTATGAGGGAAAATATTTTAATTAGTTTAGAGAACATTTCCTTAAAGTTCCATCTTCATGAACTAATTTCTATCATTAAAATATTGTTTCTGCGAGCATACTGTGAGAAAGAATTTTTAAAAGATCATTTCTCTTTTCAAAATAAGCCACCAGGAAGTCTAAATAAGCCTCAGAAGAAAATCTAAGGTCTTTTTTTTTTTTTTTTTTTCTATCCTAGCATGAAAAGAGAGAACCCTAGTTGTCCAGATTGGTTGGAAATACAGTTGTATAACTCAATTCTCCAATATGTTTAAAAATATATAGAGAGCTTTCTGTTGAATTTTTTAAAACAAGCTCTTACACAAGAAAACTTCATGCCATGCAGGTGAATTAAATAAAAGACTGGAGACTAAATAATCAAATCAGCAAAAGCACATACCCAGTTTCATTTCTGAACAATTAACCAAAATATTCTTAATACAATATTGTTTTGTCTTCCATTGTAGCACTTAAAAAGATTCTGTAGAATCCACATTCTTAATCTTCACATGGTTAAGTTCTATCACAAGAAGATACATCTGCTGTTATTGCACAGGAAAATAAACACCCAAAAATGTCCTTCTATCACCCAAGCATCTTGGGGTTATTTACATTTTGAAATGATAACAGAAAGAACAGATTACCTGACACACAGAGGTAATACCTGTCCTTGACTGAGAACTCTATTTCAATAAACTCGTACAGATTCTGCGAGAGTGGCTTAAACAGTTTCTTCTCCAAGTCCTCCTTTACCAATGATGACATTTCCTCCAGTTCCACTTGGCCTGAGTTCTTGGCTCCAGCTCACTCTTTCTCTCCTTGTGCTCCCTAGATTTCTTGCTTTGGTTTGCAGCTCCTCGGTGAGTCCTGCCCACCTCCCAACCCTCACTTTCAACTTCTCATTCCTAGCCAGACCCAGGCTCCCGAGAGCACTCAGCACGGTCAGACCCCTCACTGCGGTATCTGCCCAGTGGCAGCAGCGGCGGCAGCCAAAATACAGCAGCGGCATCAGCCCCGCTGTCACTCTCCAGCATCCAGGCTCAAGGAGGCTGCTCTCTGGAGCTCTCCTGTGGTTTGTGGATGGGGAACATATTTATGAACACCAGCAGATACACTTGTGGAGTCCCCTGGTCTCCCTAGTCTAGTAACCTTTTCCCCTTTCACATCAGTCTGCAGAAGAAGACCACTACTTCAGCTTGATTCCGTTACATTAATCAGCTGTCTGGCTCTATCGATTGGGATCATCTTCCATTAAGAACTTTGCCGTCATCGGCAAGAGAAAAAGCACTCGTGCTTTCTCCTGACACTTCCAACAAGTCTCTTTCCCTCCTTTCTTTCCCCTCCTGCAATTCATTCAGACCTTTGTTTTCAAGAGAGTCAGCATCCATTCCTGCGTCCAAATTATTTTTAAAATGGGCTTACTTTAATGTTATTCATTTCTTTACTCACAAAGAGAAATTTACTAGGTACCTACTGGAGCAAAGCATGGTATCTGTTTCTTGGGAGGGTGGATTTCCTATCCTCAAGAAGCTTATAATCTAATAGAGATGAGTACACCAAATAATTATCATAAATGTTTAAAAGTGATGAATGGCACAAGAGAAAGGAAATATAGAAAAGTTATTTGTACCTGGAGAGTATCAGAGACAGTGCTATGGGGGAAGATCTGGAACTTGAAGGGTGAGAGGGAAGTATCCAAGTGGAGGAGGGGGAGATGCATATTCTGTGGAAGGAATGTTGGAACGAAAGCTCTGATCAGTAAGCCACGGGGGTTGTTTGGGAGGACAGGAAGCAGTCCGGTTTGCTTAAATTATATAATTTGTGGAAGTAAAAGATAAGGGTGGAAAGGTAAATTGAGTGGGACCAGCTCATGAAGGGCCTTGAATGCCAGAATAATCCTTTGGATTTTATTCTATGGAAGTAGAGAACCAATGAAGATTTGGGGGCATTCATTCATTTGACAAATATTTTTCAAGGGCTGATTTTTGTGCCAGGCTCTGCTCTAGGACTGGGAATATGGCAGTGAAGAAAATCGGTCCATTCCTTGCTCTTCTGGAGCTTAGTGGGGTAGATGGACAATAAATAAACAAAGCAGGAGTCCATCCAGGGTATGCTCAGCTGCAAGTAACAGAATACATGACATCAAGTTGTAAGTAGGAAGGACTTTAAACGATCTCTCATAATAAGAGGTCTGCAAGTAGGCAGTCCCAAATTTAGCTCAGGACTCAGAGGTGAGGGTCCCAAGTGCTTGCCATTTTCTGATCTTCCGTCCTCAGAGGTTGGCTTTTTATCCTCAGGCCACTGTTGTTCAGCTCCAGAGACAGGAAGAAAGAGGATTGGTGGTTGCTGTCCTTGATTTCTCTTTTTGTCAGAAGCAAACTCTTTCTCAGAAACCAGCCAACAGACTTGTGGCCATACATCTTGGTGGCCATAACTGGGTCACATGGCCATCCCTAGGAAAGCCAGAATTTGTCATTTTTGGTTCCTATCATGGGAAGACAGATTTTCTAACAAGGAAGAAGGGCTGGGAATGACTGCAAGCAGGCAGCCAAAAGTGTCGTCCGTGGCTCCCCTAAGAAACGTTAATGGCATGTGTGACTTGGCTGAATCGTGGCGTCCTGGGTGAGACATTTGCCTTTCTGAACCTGTTTCCTTATCTGAAGAATGATCTCTAGGCTCTTTTCCTACTTTAATATCTACTATTCTGTTTGTGATTCTGGGAATCTATTAAAATAATTTGGGTAAGAGGACCAGAGAACTGGTACTCTGCTTTTGGGTATGGAAAATGGAGAAGAAGGAATGAATACAAGATATATTTGGATGATAAAATCAATAAGCTGTGGCACCTAATTGGATGTGAAAGGAGGAAGGTGGAGTCAATATGACCCAACTACTTTCCACTTTCACCCAGAGAATGAGTAAATGGGTTCACATCATGGGAATTAGGTTTTCAGAGAATTATTTTCAGCTTTCACTTAAAAAATTATTTTCTTATGGAGGAAAAAAAAGACTGGCATGACAATCAGAACAACTCATCAGCAATACTGTCATAAATATTTGATTAGATATTTATTTATGTGATTCTTTGTTTTATGTTTTTCTCCCCTCCTAGACTGTAAGTTTCATGAGGGCAGGAACCCATGTTTTTCCCACTCGCTATATATCCAGGGTATGTGATACACAGTACCTAGCACATCATAGGCATTCTTGCATTCATTTATTCACCCAATTTATTTGTAACAATTTACTAAAAGAACAAATAAGAATCAAACAGTCTTCTAATGACTTAAATTTTTTTTTTTTTTGCACAGCTGATTTTGCAGTGAAATATCTGGAGCAGACAGCTGTTAGTGCTGGGGAGGGGGAAAATTTCCCTTCACCCCTCTTGAAATCTTTTGGCTGGTCTAATAATTAAATTGACGCAAGACAGAATAGCAGGGGGAAAAAACCTATTTAATTTGTACACACGGAGGTCTCATAGAAATGGGACTCCTGAAGTGGCCGAAGCAGGCTGTATACATATCATTTTTAGATAAAGAAACAATTATTTGTGAAGATTTAACAAAACAAAGAGGATTGTGCTTGGGATAGCAGACTAATGGAGAAGTAATAGGGTTTTTCTATACAGCATTCTTAACCTTGAATTCCCTAACAGTGGTAAGGATGCTTTCTATCCTCCTGGTACAGGGAAAATAACTTCACATGGGAGATTTATTTCCTGCTTTCAGGGGGAAAGAAAGGGGTCAGAGTTGGTTTTTTAACATCATTTTTTTTCCACTGGCTGTTTCTCAAGTAACTTTAATTCAAAATAATCAATATGTCATTGAGGCACATTTGGGGGCAGCCTGTCTTGGGCTCCAACATTAGTCTTACCAATCACTTATCATGTATCAATATGCATTTGCTCTTGTTGCCATGAACACATGGACTTTAGCTGTGAGACTCAAATATACTTCTGAAGGAAATAAATGCTAAAACTTTCTCTGGACGTTCTTAAGAAGAGTGGCTGTGCAGAGATAAACCCATGCACCTACGGTCAACTAATCTATGACAAAGGAGGCAAGGATATACAATGGAGAAAAGACAGTCTCTTCAATAAGTGGTGCTGGGAAAACTGGACAGATACATGTAAAAGAATGAAATTAGAACACTCCCTAACACCATACACAAAAATAAACTCAAAATGGATTAAAGACCTAAATGTAGGACAGGACACTATAAAACAAATGTGATTGAATAAATGAGTAGCTCTAATGTCATGCCATAGCCCTCTGTCCTCTTCTCTGTTATTCTTCTCTTAGAAACAAAATTAGATGAAGACATGATTAACCCCTACACAAAAACTGATGATGATACAAACTGCCTGTAAGTAATATCACTTTTGAATAAATCTAAATTGAAATTGATCAAGAGAAGTTGGACTATAATGCAAATCAAAACTACAGTGAGGTATCACCTCATACCAGTCAGAATGGGCATCATCAGAAAATCTACAAACAACAAATGCTGGAGAGGGTGTGGAGAAAGGGAACCCTCCTACACTGTTGGTGAGAATGTAAATTGATACAGCCGCTATGGAGAACAGTATGGAGGTTCCTTAAAACACTAAAAATAGAATTATCATATGACCCAGCAATCCCACTCCTGGGCATATACTCAGAGAAAACCATAATTGAAAAACACACGTGCACCTCAATGTTCATTGCAGCACTATTTACAATAGCCAGGTCATGGAAGAAACCTAAATGCCCATCGACAGACGAATGGATAAAGAAGTGTGGTACATATATACAATGGAATATTACTCAGCCATAGAAAGGAACGAAAATGGGTCATTTGTAGAGATGTGGATGGACCTAGAGACTGTCATACAGAGTGAAGTAAGTCAGAAAGAGAAAAACAAATATCGTATATTAACGCATATATGTGGAATCTAGAAAAATCGTACAGATGAACCGATTTGCAGGGCAGAAATAGAGACACAGATGTAGAAAACAAATGTATGGACGCCAAGCGGGGAAAGTGGGGTGGGGGTAGGGGTGGGATGAAGTGGGAGATTGGGATTGACATGTATACACTAATATGTATAAAATAGATAACTAATAAAAAAGAAAAAGAAAAGAGTGGCTGTGTATTCCAGTGTGGTCTCAAGTAACATTGAAATTAGAGGCTCAGGAACTGACATAGTGAGCTTTTAGTTCCGAAATGAAATGTTTGCTATCAACTAAGTGTGTTTGGAAATGATTTGCCAGCTGGTTTGAATATTCTTAAAGTATCAATTTGGTTGACAGGGGAAAATCGTGTTAAAATGATAATAAATGTCTTTTTTAAGGTTTTAAATAATTCTATAAGAACGATCTATCAAATCATTATCTACATTATAAAGAATCAAAAGAGTCAACCTTAAAAGAAATGCAAATGACAATTCATTAAAAGTGGAAATAAGGAATATCTTTAGAGACGCTAATTTCTTTGTCATTTAAGAGGAGTACAGTACTAACCCTTTGGAAACATCAACAGAAGAGGTAATAGAAAAAAAACAAATAGACCCTCCCAAAAGTGTTCATTAAGATACTTAATAGAGATATTAAAATATTCTTTTCTCATAGCCAAAGATTATTCTAGTCTGTAAATTTATTTTCTGAAATGCTATAGAATTGTCAATGAGATGAGGGGAAAACCATAACAAAATGGCATATCTCTGGAAACACTTTTTTTTTTTTTTTTTTTGCGGTACGCGGGCCTCTCACTGTTGTGGCCTCTCCCGTTGCGGAGCACAGGCTCCGGACACGCAGGCTCAGTGGCCATGGCTCACGGGACCAGCCGCTCCGTGGCATGTGGGATCTTCCGGAACCGGGGCAGGAACCTGTGTCCCCTGCATCGGCAGGTGGACTCCCAACCACTGTGCCACCAGGGAAGCCCTGGAAACACTTATTTTTAAAACTCCAACATTCCCAAATATATTTCCAACTGGGAAAGAATTTTTAAAAATTCATTGATTCACTAATGAGGCCCTGATAGTCCACAATCCTGGGTAAAGTAATGAAGCTCGTGTATGTAGATATAGCCCAGCTGGTGTACAGGGAGGCCAATTACTCAGAAGAAAAGATTTCCTTGCATATAAGACTCATAGATTAATGAACTTTTGTGTTAACTGCGGAACTGAAGCCTGGATTCTAAAAGACCCACAACTACAAGAGTGGACTATAATTTCTAAGTCTATAAAACAGTCCAGATCTATTTTATTCTTACTATTCTTTTTCAGAGACCAAGGAAGTCTTTTTCTTTTAATTTTCAGTTTTGGAATCTTGCTTTAATCACTTTCCAACACAGTCTTTAAAAATTTTACATTCTCTTGCAACCACAGAATGATTTATTTGCTGAAGATATCGGAGAGCAAGTGTCCTACCTGTTCATAAGTAACAGGATCACAGTGTTCAAATGGTAATATGATCCTCCCTTTTGCACATTCACAAATTAAAGGAGGGTAGGTCTCCACAGAGCTCAGGGCTAAGGCAGCTCATTGGTCTTCAGGAATTACACATTTGGACTAGTTGGGAGTATGTTGACCAAAGTTCTGTTCTTCTCAGCGTGCCTGAGGAAGTAGTGTAAACGCTATAAATACAAGTTGGGCCCCAAGTCTGTGTCTTCTTTCAGACTCACATCCCACCTCCCTTTTGCTTCAGCAAAATGCTTTGGTTGTGTCCACCCTCATGTGAGTAAGTCCTGGAGTGGCCTCCAGGAGAGGAGGGAAAATACTATTTGTCAGCAGGAATCATTGCCAGACTCTGTGTGTTGGCCTTTGCAATACATGTTGTTTAATCTTTCAACAAAGCTAAGCGATGGATATGATTGTTCCCATTTTTCCTCTTAGGAAACAGAGTATTTTGTGGAAGCATGGTAGCCCTCCTCAAAGCTTGATGAGGAAGATGATGCACCTCTGTCCCACATTTATAGCTTCTACCTTTGGTAAGAATATCTTCAGTAGTAAAATGTTTTGTAAATCTTCATTCATAGATCGTGAACTTGATAGCTTTTTATGTGTGATTCTATACCAGATTGAAAAACGCCAGTTCTATGTTGTATTCGTTAAACTTTTATTGCAGGAATCAGGATCGTGTTGGTATCAAAACATTTAACCTTTTTTATACACAAAAAACTATTACTGTACCATATCATATTTTACTTAATCCAGCAAATATTTGTTCTTTAATCAAGGTATTCCTTGGTAATTCTAGTTTAGGGACATTTGATTCACTAATGAGGCCCTGATAGTCCACAATCCTGGGTAAAGTAATGAAGCTCGTGTATGTAGATATAGCCCAGCTGGTGTACAGGGAGGCCAATTACTCAGAAGAAAAGATTTCCTTGCATATAAGACTCATAGATTAATGAACTTTTGTGTTAACTGCGGAACTGAAGCCTGGATTCTAAAAGACCCACAACTACAAGAGTGGACTATAATTTCTAAGTCTATAAAACAGTCCAGATCTATTTTATTCTTACTATTCTTTTTCAGAGACCAAGGAAGTCTTTTTCTTTTAATTTTCAGTTTTGGAATCTTGCTTTAATCACTTTCCAACACAGTCTTTAAAAATTTTACATTCTCTTGCAACCACAGAATGATTTATTTGCTGAAGATATCGGAGAGCAAGTGTCCTACCTGTTCATAAGTAACAGGATCACAGTGTTCAAATGGTAATATGATCCTCCCTTTTGCACATTCACAAATTAAAGGAGGGTAGGTCTCCACAGAGCTCAGGGCTAAGGCAGCTCATTGGTCTTCAGGAATTACACATTTGGACTAGTTGGGAGTATGTTGACCAAAGTTCTGTTCTTCTCAGCGTGCCTGAGGAAGTAGTGTAAACGCTATAAATACAAGTTGGGCCCCAAGTCTGTGTCTTCTTTCAGACTCACATCCCACCTCCCTTTTGCTTCAGCAAAATGCTTTGGTTGTGTCCACCCTCATGTGAGTAAGTCCTGGAGTGGCCTCCAGGAGAGGAGGGAAAATACTATTTGTCAGCAGGAATCATTGCCAGACTCTGTGTGTTGGCCTTTGCAATACATGTTGTTTAATCTTTCAACAAAGCTAAGCGATGGATATGATTGTTCCCATTTTTCCTCTTAGGAAACAGAGTATTTTGTGGAAGCATGGTAGCCCTCCTCAAAGCTTGATGAGGAAGATGATGCACCTCTGTCCCACATTTATAGCTTCTACCTTTGGTAAGAATATCTTCAGTAGTAAAATGTTTTGTAAATCTTCATTCATAGATCGTGAACTTGATAGCTTTTTATGTGTGATTCTATACCAGATTGAAAAACGCCAGTTCTATGTTGTATTCGTTAAACTTTTATTGCAGGAATCAGGATCGTGTTGGTATCAAAACATTTAACCTTTTTTATACACAAAAAACTATTACTGTACCATATCATATTTTACTTAATCCAGCAAATATTTGTTCTTTAATCAAGGTATTCCTTGGTAATTCTAGTTTAGGGACATTGTGTGTGTGTGTGTGTGTGTGTGTGTGTGTGTGTGTGTGTGCAATGGGCTGAATATTTATGCCCCCTCAAATTCATATGTTGAAACCCTAACCCCTAGTATGATGGTATTAGGAGGTGAGGACTTTGGGAGGTGATTAGGTCATGAGAGTGGAGCCCTCATGAATGAGATTAGTGTCCTTATAAAAGAGACCCCAGAGAGCTCCCTTGCCCCTTCCGTGAGGAGGACACAGGGAAAAGAAGCAGGAAGCAGGCCCTCACCAGAAACTGAATCTGTTGGCACCTTGAACTTAAACTTCCCAGCCTCCAGAACAATGAGAAATAAATTCTGTTGTTTAAGCCACTCAGTCTATAGTATTGTTATGGCTGCCCGAACAGACTAAGCATGAGTGTGTGTGTGCATGTGTTTGCGTGTGTGTGTGTGTGTGTGTGTGTGTGTGTGTGTACACACTTTGATGATTTAGGATAGATTCCAAATGGATGTACTTTGTAAGGTGTTTTCTCTTGTTTCTATTTGTTTTCTTCCAGGTATGGATACTCCATATAGTCCCATAACTCTGACTGTTGTAAGAGTTATTAGAGACAAAAGCCCTATCCCTGAGAGGAGAAGGAATGCAGTTCCTTCTTTTCAGGCCCATTCTTCCCTGACATCTTAACATTCACCGACGAGGCCTTGCTGAGAGACTCAGCATCTAAGACTTCAGTTTATCACTAATGTTGCAGAATGTGTCACTGTTGGAAGGCTTCAGTGGTTCACAGTCAGTGCCAGAGTCCTCATTAGGAAAGGGTTTCTCTGACTCAGCCAGAGAAGGAGTACATTTCTCGCTCAGAATACTCAGAGGCAGTTTCCTTTTAAAAACAAAAAAGAAGCTCTAAAAGTACTCTGTGAAAAAATGTTCTTTTGACAAGATATATACACAAATCCATTCTCAAGGAAGAGTTTGTCTTTTCATACAATTTTATAAACATTTAAAGAGAGATGATAAAGGAAAGGTTTGTATTTTCTTCCATATGTGGTAGAATAACACAAAGAACCAGTTTTTGTTTGCTTTTACTTGATTCCATGGGATACATGATTTATGTTCATAAAGAGACAGAAGGTAGTGAAAAGAATAAAATTATTTTTATAGAATGGCCTCTTTTGTGGGTGCTAAAATATACATAGCAGTTAGATATTTTTAAACAAAAAATATTTTTTTTCTTATTTTGAAGATAAAAGCATTTCAAATTAGTTAATGGAGAGAAAGTCGCGTTACTTGATATCCAGCTAATAATGGCAAATTCATAATAAGTGCTAATGGTCATATTGTACTTAACTTACTATGTGACAAGAGCTATTCTAAGAGCTTTACAGATGTTAGCTTTTTTTTTTTTTCTTTTTTTTGCGGTACGCGGGCCTCTCACTGTTGTGGCCTCTCCCATTGCGGAGCACAGGCTCCGGACGCGCAGGCTCAGCGGCCACGGCTCACGGGCCCAGCCGCTCCGCGGCATGTGGGATCTTCCCGGACCGGGGCATGAACCCGCGTCCCCTGCATCGGCAGGCAGACTCTCAACCACTGCGCCACCAGGGAAACCCTGATGTTAGCTTTTTAATCTTCCCACCAATCCTAGGAGGTAGGTATTATTGTTATTCAAATTCTGTATGTGAGAAAACTTTCATACAAGTTACCACTTCCCTGCCCCATGTCACATTGTAGTGAGACTGGATTTGAGTTCCTACAGCCCTGCTGTACAATCTGTGCTCTCAACCATGGGGTCATACTGCCTTGTTCTCATCTGACCATGAGTAGTATTTTAAAACTTTGCTACAAAGGTGTAGATACATCTCTTAGGACATTTAATCTGTAAATAAAGGTACCATTTTCTTGTCTCAGCCTTTTTTCCAACTGCCTTTTCATTTTTAGACCTTTTAATTCAGCCTGTGTCCACAAAGATGTCAGTGGTCCAGGACTAGTGAGGATGAGCTCCTCTTATAGTAGGCGCTTAGTAAATGTCTCTTGAATGAATTAAAATGCAGTTTTCATTCTTAAAGAAAGGCTTTAATTTTTCCTTTCCTATATGAACAAATCCAAATAAAACCAGACGTTTTAAGGTCAATATACAAAGGATAGCTATTGTTTTTATTTGCCTAGCACTCTCCTTTCTTCTGGTTGAAGAATCCATGTGTTCTATGGAGAAACCACTCCACGCGTAGTGGTGGGGCTGCTCCTCCTACCGCTTGGTTGGTCACAGCACAGGTATGAGCACGTGACCCCGGCCTGCTGGTCACAGGGGAATCTATGACCTGAACCTGGTTGTTTCGGGGCTGTGTGGTGATCCAAGTAGGATGGTGCCTAACCTATTGTCTCTCCAAATCCACCCTTCTTTGCCTTGCTTTTTGATCTTAAAGCTGGGCCCTGTAAACATTTCTCCTTTACCTGCTAATGGAATACTAAACTTCATCAACAGAAGGCAATAGAATGACCCTGCACAGCAATAGCAGCAGGAAGATACTTCCCTTCCAGCTTCTGGTCCTCCATCATTACTACTATTTAGGATGGGAGCCTGGCAAGTGCACAGGAGAATTCTAGCTGTGCCCTCAGGCCATGCTCTCCTCAACAGCAGTCACCTATCCCCTCTGGCAACAGTTGACTCTTGTACAGATCGGCTGCAGCCTGTCCACACCCTCTCTCAAGGGCAAGCTGCTTCTATAGCTTGGCCCTGGCTGGTGCCCTATGGCAAGTTTCTTGGCCAGCAGCAAGCTTCTGGCCCTTGTGATAGTTCTGCCCTCTTCAAAGAGGCCTGAATCTCATCCTGGGTGGAGATGGGGCTCCTTTGGTCCTTAGTCTTTTATTGTTCAGTCATTCTTAATCTAAAGTAAATAACTGCTGCTTTGTACCTGTTCCCTGATCCAATAACCAATGTGGTTTTTATCTCCAGACTGGATACTGACTGATGTAAAGGTCCATCAGTTTCCTCTCTGAAGTTTTACATAGGGATTCTGGGGGAAAAAAGATGGTTTCTCTATAGAATCGAGAGCTGTAAGTATAAAGTAAGCTGGAGCTGCTTGAGGCCATTGTCCCTAAACACAGAGAAGCTATTTGGAGTTTAAAAAAAAAAAAGATGAGGTCATGAATAGAGATAAATAGATGTGAGAGACAAATGAAGATGGAGAGAATTCTGATGACATCATTTGACCCCTTAGATCCAGCCATGCCTGAAGACAGTTTTCCAGTCATATTATCAGTAAATTCTATTTTAAAAAAATCTTTATTGGAGTATAGTTGATTTACAATGTTGTGTTAGTTTCTGCTGTACAGCAAAGTGAATCAGTTATACATATACATATAACCGCTCTTTTTTAGATCTTTTTTCCATATAGGTCGTTACAGAGTATTGAATAGAGTTCCCTGTGCTATACAGTAGCTCCTTATTAATTATCTGTTTTATATATACTAGTGTGTATATGTCAATCCCAATCTCCCAATTATCCCTCTCCCTGCCTTTCCCCCCTCCATTTTTTTTCTTAAGCAAGCTTGAGTTAGATTTCTGTCTCTTGAAATTGAAAGAACACTAATTATGATACAAAGTAGTTTTGTCATAAAAGAAGTAACCAGTCTTATTCATTTTTCATTTTTTGTTTTAATAGTATATTTAATTTTTAAAAGGATCACTTATATAATTTTTGTTCACAATCTCCCAAAGGCAGACTTGGAAGGCTGTCTGCTGTCAGCCCTCCTTCACTGAAGGGGGATTGGGGCCATGCATTGCAGTGGCCACCTCAGGGATGCCTACCTTAGTCTGAGGGTCTCCCTGAGAGAGTGACCACCACTGAGATGACACACAATCGTATATGAGAGTTGTCCAACTCCAGCAAAGTTTAAGAGTCAAAGAGAGGATGTGTTCACCTGTCACTCAACAAACCTTTACTGAGTCTCTCCATATTATGTACAAAGGATCGTGGTGGGTGTTAGGGACACAAAACTAAATAAACTCCCTCCCATACTTTTAAGGAGATTGTATCAATATTAACCGTGTGTTTTATTTTCTGTACTCTGTTGGTTTGACATCTGCGGGCTTGCTGACCCTGGAAGGGTCACACCCACATCACCTTCTTTATCAGGTTCTCATACTCTGGGCCGCTTGTCATAATCACCGCAGAGCCATGTAGCAGACATACAGGGACAGCCCCTAGCCCCAGAGCCTGCTGAAATTAATCAAGCTAGCCAATCCTAAGCCTGCTTACCCTACCTTGCTTTTTCCTTCTGGTGGAAACCACCGGAAACCACAATAAAGACCCTTGCCCATGATTTCCCCCTCCCCCTCTGCCTCCTGACAGACCCCAGTGCTCCCCTTGTGGTCCCCTGTGGTGTGGCATGGCATGCCCCCTCCTCTTGGGATCTGTGAATTTAACAAACCATCTCTTCAGTGACAATTGTCTCCTGACCTTTTGATTTTATTGAACCTCCAATATCCTATTTCTATACTATATTTAAAAACAGAGACCATATTAGGGAAATTAAAAAATTTTTTTCCTACTCCCAACTAATCTAAAGCTCATTGAAAACAGAAGCCATGCCCACCTATTCACCGTTGTATCCTTACCAGTAACTCAGTTACTATTATAATTATCACCCCTGAATTTCCAAGCGTTGTTCATCTCGTATCACTTATACTCATTTCTTCTGTCTGATTTCTACTAACTCCACTCCACTCCAGGCTCTTATTGACAGCTAACTAGGCTCGTTCTTCTGGTCATTCCCTGCATCTTTCCTTCTTTCAGGTTTTGTTCACTGTCAGTTCAAATAGCACTAGACCCACAAAGCCTCTTCTGACTCTCTTAACTACGTGTACGCCTTGTGTTTCATTAACTGCCACGCTGATTTCTTTCAAATTTAATTGCACACTCTACCACTTGTTCTAGTTATCTGTGGCCTTGTTTTAGCTCTCTATCAGATTGAATGAGAGAGCCATATTTTAGACATCTCTGTATTCTTAACTCCTGGCACAGTGCCTGGAAGGAGGTGCTCCATAACTGTTGAATGCATAGAAAAATACTGGAGTATAAATTCCTTGAAGTCAGGGACCATGCTTTACTTCTCTTTGTATATCTTGGAATACCTACCTATAGATGATCTATAAATACTTAGTGAATTGAGTAAGCCTGTAAGGTACATGGAATAAGTAGTATTAATAATCCCATTGACAGATAAGGAAACTGAGTCTCAGAGAAGTTAATGCTTTCCCCAAGGTCACCAAGTTAGTATGAAGTAGTATAGCTGGATTAGAACCCAGGTACTTTGCCATCTACCAGAGTACTTCTCACTACCCACCATCACAGTAATAGCTGGCATACCTGAGTCATTCTTACATACTAGAAGATAAGGATGTCCTCTCACAGGGCAAGATCTTGTTCTCTATTATTTTGTTGTGGACTGAATGTTTATGTCTCCCCAGAATTCGTATGTTAAATCCTAACTCCCAATGTGATGGTATTACGAGGTGGGGCCTTTGAGAGGTAATTAGGTCAGGAGGGTAGACCCCTCATGATGGGATTATAAGAGAAGGCTAACAGCTAGCTTACTCTCTCTCCTTCGTATGAGGATGCAAGGAGAAACCAGCTGTCTGCAACCCAGAAGAGGGTTCTCACCAGAACCCGACCATGCTGGCACTGATCTCAGACTCCCAGCATACAGAACTATGAGAGATAAATGTTTGTTGATAAGCCACCCAGCTTATGGTACTTTGTTATAATGGCCCAAACTGACAATGACATAAGTTCTTGAAACCTTCTTGATTTTCATAAGATTAGAAATGTATCATGACCTTTATTGACAACAAATACTTGGATATGTCTCCAGTATTGATCTAATAAAATGTGAAGATGTAGAATAGCATTTATGCATAAGTTGAGGAATTGGCAGGTATGAGGAATTTAGCATTATTTTCTCGAGAATGACACATCGTAAATTGATCTGAATCTCTTTGATTTCCCAGAATTTTTACTGGCTGAGTTTATTCCACACACCACCTCTTCTACCTTGGCAATATCTCATGAGCTATTGATAAATTATTAAGCTCTGATGCAAACCCAAGTGCCAGGATTAACCATAAAATTGTGTATTCATCAGGGTCTAGTCAAGAGGCAGAAAACACAATGGTTATTTTGACAGAGAAAAATTAATATGAAGAAGATATAAAGAGTCTTTATTGAAAAGGTAAAAGAAGCACTCAGTGTCATGGATGTAGCAGGAAGCTACCACCACCTTAGGACTAGGGAAACAAAGGAAAGAAGTTGAAATTATTAAGACTTAGAAACTAAGAGGAGAAGCCCCCTGGAGCTGAAAGTCAGGTCTCTAAAGAGGGGTGCTGTTAGGTTGGTATGTTGAGAAATGTACTTGGGATTGTTTTAAATCAGGTATGGAGGGCTTCCCTGGTGGCACAGTGGTTAAGAATCAGCCTGCCAATGCAGGGGACACGGGTTCAAGCCCTGGTCCAGGAAGCTCCCACATGCCACAGAACAACAAAGCCCATGTGCCGCAACTACTGAGCCTGCGCTCTAGAGCCCACGAGCCACAACTACTGAGCCCGTGTGCCACAACTACTGAAGCCCGTGCACCTACAGCCCATGCTCTGCAACAAGAGAAGCCACCACAGTGAGAAGCCTGTGCACCGCGATGAAGAGTAACCCCTGCTCGCTGCAACTAGAGGAAGCCCGTGAGCAGCAACGGAGACCAAACGCAGCCATAAATAAATAAATAAATAAATAAATAAATTTATATAAAAAAATTAGGTATGGTAAGACATGCAGACAGAAATGATTTTCATGCAGGAGGAAATTTATATTCATAGATGTCTGGAAACAGGAGGCACAACATTCCACGCAGGGCTGCATAGGGAAGCACCAGGGTGGGTCAGGAGGCAGAAGGAAGAGGAGAAAGCATGGCACAAGCTTTACTGTGATCTCTTCAGGAAAGGCAAAGCAGGGCACGTTAAACAGTTTAGGATTGGGTAGTTTGAATAATTTCTTCAGGTTCTGGGGTATAGTAGTGGTTCCTAGCTATCTAGTACCTGGCTCTGCAGTGATTTAGGGCCGGGGGAATATTGGCTTGGTGTGGGAGAGTTTGATAAAAGAGGTGGTTGGAGTATGGGCTCTGGATTGGTTGATTTGCATATAAAGGCATGCTCATGGCAAGTTGTTTCCATCTCTAAAAATTAGCCAACCCTGGGAGGGGCAGCCCTCCAGGGTCTGCAAGGCCCCCACAATGTCAGAGTATCATAAAACATAGAAAATAAAAACCATGATTAATAGAGCTGGGGTGGTGTTTCTAAGTTCCGAGGGCTGCCACCTGCTTTCCTAGGCCTCTCTTCCCATAAATTAAACCTCCTCCCTCCTTCAGGATCCGAGAGGGTAGCTAACATATACCTTTCAAAGGGAAGGGAGTTTCTGCCCTAATCATTGAACTTAATGGCAATTCAAAGAGTCTATACTAGAAGTGACTACCTAAGTATTCTAGATATCCTAGAAGAATATACACACCCATCTCCTCACCTCACTTGAAGATTTTCTCTTCTAGATTCTATGTTCATTACTAAACATCAAATATTTGCAGAGAGCAGTGATGTTAAACTGCTTTTGAAACTGGAGACAAAAGTGGGGGCCTGTGATAAACATTACGTTACCTTCTATCTCTTCTGTGCTTCCTCCTGTATGTCCCATCTCCCCATTACCAGGACTCAGGAGATCTCAGGGGAAAAAAATTTTTTTTTCTAAAATAATTGCCAGCTGAGTTTGTGAAAGGATATTTTTAATCTGTAAGAATTTTATTTCTCCAAAATGGAAACTTTTATGGTATGAGTTGACTGAAAAACAGAGCCCAAGACAATGCCTTCATGTGAATGTTTTATTGGGAGATGCAATCCCAGGACAGCAAGAGTGAGGAGGAAGGGAGTGTGAGGCAGAGAAGGGTGGACCATTCCTGCACTGGCCACAGTTTCAAAAGAAAACACAGCTGGAACTTTGCTCACACAAGATGTCTCCAGATAGGCCATATGGAACCACTGCATGTTGAAGCAGTTCATTGCAGGAAAGAAACGAAATGAATTTACCTGTTGGTTCCCTCCTTATGACTCTCATCGGTCAAAATTTGTCCCATTTTTGTTGTGTTACCTGACCCCTTTGGACTTCTGATGGGAAATTCATATCCCATGCTTCACAGCTCAGAGCCTTTGTGGGTCTGTAAGAGCTGCCATGGCTTCTGCTATGGTGGGCATGATGGAGGCCATGCCAGCCTCCAGTCTTCCCCCCGTAGAAGGAGACTTCACCAGTGTTCGGTGGAGCGGCAATGGTGGCAGTAGCCAGAGCTCTCAAGTTGCAAGTGGCAAAGAGCCCATGTGAGGATGCACATAAATTGCATCTGATATAGATAGTAATGGGTAAGGAGTAAATCAGAGGTTGGAAATATCTGTAAATACAAATGAAATTAATTGGAGAGATGAAAAGTCCCAGAACGATATGTCTGGAATATGGGTTTACAGAACATGGGAGCCAGAGGTCTCTATCAATGCATGGAACCAGCGCGTGTGGGGGTGGGGCAGCCCTGCCTCAGGAGGGCAGGAGACCTCGTCACAGTTCCCCGTCTTCCCTTAGCTGTGGCAGGATCTTAAATTAGTTTCTTCTCTCTGAGCTTCTGCTGCCTTATTTAAGAAATGAAAGAGAATCAAAGCTGACGTTTTTCCGTTCTAAGATACATGTTTCAGAGAAACAATTTTGCAGGAGTAATTTACATGTACAGTCTTTTCAAATTTCACTATATGAAAATGAGGAATTATAATCAAGAGCATCACCAGATGGAAACCCATTTTTAAAAAAAATCTCTATTGGAGTGTAATTGCTTTACAATGGTGTGTTAGTTTCTGCTTTATAACAAAGTGAATCAGCCATACATATACATATATCCCCATATCTCCTCCCTCTTGAGCCTCCCTCCCCCCTCCCTCCCCCACCCCTCTACGTCATCCCCACCCCTCTAGGTGGTCACAAAGCACCGAGCTGATCTCCCTGTGCTATGTGGCTGCTTCCCACTAGCTATCTGTTTTACATTTGGTAGTGTATATATGTCCATGCCACTCTCACACTTCGTCCCAGCTTACCCTTCCCCCTCCCCGTGTCCTCAAGTCCATTCTCTAGTAGGTCTGCATCTTTATTCCAGTCTTGCCCCTAGGTTCTTTGTGACCATTTTTTTTCTTTTCTTTAGATTCCATATATATGTGTTAGCATACAGTATTTGTTTTTCTCTTTCTGACTTACTTCACTCTGTATGACAGAGCCTAGGTCCAACCACCTCACTACAAATAACTCAATTTTGTTCCTTTTTATGGCTGAGTAATAGTCCATTGTATATATGTGCCACATCTTCTTTATCCATTCATTGTTTGACGGATACTTAGGTGGCTTCCATGGCCTGGCTATTGTAAATAGAGCTGCAATGGACATTGTGGTACATGATTCTTTTTGAATTATGGTTTTCTCAGGGTATATACCCAGTAGTGGGATTGCTGGGTCATATGGTAGTTCTATTTTTAGTTGTTTAAGGAACCTCCATACTGTTCTCCATAGTGGCTGTATCAATCTACATCCCCACCAACAGTGCAAGAAGGTTCCCTTTTCTCCACACCCTCTCCAGCATGTATTGTTTGTAGATTTTTTGATGATGGCCATTCTGACCGGTGTGAGATGATATCTCATTATGGTTTTGATTTGCATTTCCTTAATGATTAATGATGTTGAGCAGTCTTTCATGTATTTGTTGGCAATCTGTATATCTTGTCTGGAGAAATGTCTGTTTAGGTCTGCTGCCCATTTTTGGATTGGGTTGTTTGTTTTTTTGGTATTGAGCTGCATGAGCTGCTTGTAAATTTTGGAGATTAATCCTTTGTCAGTTGCTTCATTTGCAAATATTTTCTCCCATTCTGACAGTTGTCTTTTCGTCTTGTTTATGGTTTCCTCTGCTGAGCAAAAGCTTTACAGTTTCATTAGGTCCCATTTCTTGATGAGTCTGGCTAATGGTTTATCGTTTATCTTCTCAAAGAACCAGCTTTTAGTTTTATTGATCTTTGCTATTGTTTCCTTCATTTCTTTTTTACTTATTTTTGATCTGATCTTTATGATTTCTTTCCTTCTGTTAACTTTGGGGTTTTTTTGTTCTTCTTGCGGTACGTGGGCCTCTCACCGCTGTGGCCTCTCCTGCCGTGGAGCACAGGCTCTGGACGCACAGGCCCAGTGGCTATGGCTCACGGGCCCAGCCGCTCCACGGCATGCGGGATCCTCCCAAACCGGGGCACGAACCTGCACCCCCTGCATTGCCAGGCGGACTCCCAACCACTGTGCCACCAGGGAAGCCCTTGAGGTAGGATTTTATTGCTATAAACTTCCCTCTTAGAACTGCTTTTGCTGCATCCCATAGTTTTTGGATCGTTGTGTTTTCATTGCCATTTGTTTCTCGGTATGTTTTGATTTCCTCTTTGATTTCTTCAGTGATCTCTTGGTTATTAAGTAGTGTATTGTTTAGCCTCCATGTGTTTGTATTTTTTACAGATTTTTTCCTGTAATTGATATCTAGTCTCACAGCATTCTGGTCAGAAAAGATACTTGATACTTGGTAAATTTTCTTAAATTTACCAAGGCTTGATTTGTGACCCAAGATATGATCTATCCTGGAGAATGTTCCATGAGCACTTGAGAAGAAAGTGTATTCTGTTGTTTTTGGATGGAATGTACTATAAATATCAATTAAGTCCAGCTTGTTTAATTTGTCATGTAAAACTTGTGTTTCCTTAGTTATTTTCATTTTGGATGATCTGTCCATTGGTGAAAGTGGGGTGTTAAAGTCCCCTATTATGATTGTGTTACTGTCGATTTCCCCTTTTATGGCTGTTAGCGTTTGCCTTATGTATTGAGGTGCTCCTATGTTGGTTCCCTTGTATGTTATTTGTTGTTTTCCCTTGCTGCTTTTAATATTTTTTCTTTGTATTTAATTTTTGATAGTTTGACTAATATGTGTCTTGGCATGTTTATCCTTGGATTTATCCTGTATGAGACTCTCTGTGCTTCCTGGACTTGAGTAACTATTTCCTTTCCCATATTAGGGAAGTTTTCAACTATAATCTCTTCAAATATTTTCTCAGTCACTTTCTTTTTCTCTTCTTCTTCTGGGACCCCTATAATTTGAATGTTGGTGCATTTAATATTGTCCCAGAGGTCTCTGAGACTGTCCTCAATTCTTTTAATTCTTTTTTCTTTATTCTTCTCTGCAGTAGTTATTTCTACTATTTTATTTTCCAGGTCACTTATCCATTCTTCTGCCTCAGTTATTCTGCTATTGATCCCGCCTAGAGAATTTTTAATTTCATTTATTGTGTTGTTACTTACTGTGTTTGGGGTCTCCTTTTCGCAGGCTGCAGGTTCGTAGTTTCTGTTGTTTTTGTGTCTGCCCCAAGTGGTTAAGGTTGGTTCAGTGGGTTGTGTAGGCTTCCTGGTGGAAGAGTGACTGTGTTCTGGTGGATGAGGCTGGATCCTGTCTTTCTGGTGGGCAGGTCCACGTCTGGTGGTGTGTTTTGGGGTGTCTGTGACCTTATTATGATTTTAAGCAGCCTCTCTGCTAATGGGTGGGGTTGTGTTCCTGTCTTGCTAGTTGTTTGGCATAGGGTGTCCAGCACTGTAGTTTGCTGGTCATTGAGTGGAACTGGGTCTTGGTGTTGAGATGGAGATCTCTGGGAGATTTTCACCATTTGATATTACATGGAGCTGGGAGGTCTCTGGTGGACCAATGTCCTGAACTTGGCTCTCTCACCTCAGAGGCATAGCCCTGACTCCTGGCCGGAGCACCAAGAGCCTGTTATCCACAGGGCTCAGAATAAAAGGGAGAAAAAAAGAAAGAAAGAAAGAAGAAGATAAAATAAAATGAAATGAAATAAAATAAAATAAAGTTATTAAAATAAAAAATAATTATTAAAATTTTTTTAAGTAATAAAAAGAGAAAGAAGAGAGCAATCAAACCAAAAAACAAATCTGCCAATGATAACAAGTGCTAAAAACTATACTAAAAAAAGAAAAAAAAAA
>NC_041220.1:49664649-49679407 GCF_002837175.3 Physeter macrocephalus
GCCGTGTGTTCTCCCGGGGAAGTTGTCCCTGGATCCCGGGACCCTGGCAGTGGCGGGCTGCACAGGCTCCCGGGAGGGGAGGTGTGGAGAGTGACCTGTGCTCGCACACAGGCTTCTTGGTGGCGGCAGCAGCAGCAGCCTTAGCGTCTCATGCCCGTCTCTGGGGTCCGCGCTGAGAGCCGCGGCTCGCGCCCGTCTCTGGAGCTCCTTTAAGCAGCGCTCTTAATCTCTCCTCGCGCACCGGGAAACAAAGAGGCAAGAAAAAGTCTCCTGCCTCTTCGGCAGCTCCAGACCTTTTCCCGGACTCCCTCCCGGCTAGATGTGGCGCACTAGCCCCCTTCAAAAAAAAAACGGACAGAGAGAACCCTAGGACTAATGGTAAAAGCAAAGCTATACAGACAAAATCACACACAGAGGTATACACATACACACTCACAAAAAGAGAAAAAGGGAAAAAATATATATATCGATGCTCCCAATGTCCACCTCCTCAATTTGGGATGATTCGTTGTCTATTCAGGTATTCCACAGATGCAGGGCACATCAAGTTGATCGTGGAGATTTAATCTGCTGCTCCTGAGGCTGCTGGGAGAGATTTCCCATTCTCTTCTTTGTTCGCACAGCTCCTGGGGTTCAGCTTTGTATTTGGACTCGCCTCTGCGTGTAGATCGCCTGAGGGTCGACACCGATCCTCTGTGCGGGAATCTCTCCGCTTTGCCCTCCGCACCTTGTTGCTGTGCTCTCCTTCGTGGCTCTGAAGCTTCCTGCTCAGACAGGACGGGGTTAAAGAAGCAGCTGATTCGGGGGCTCTGTCTCACTCAGGCCGGGGGAGGGTGGGGTACAGAGTGCAGGGCGAGCCTGTGGTGGCAGAGGCCGGTGCGACGTTGCCGCGTTCAGTGGATGTTCTATAGGAGCAGTTCCACGTGTAGATGTATTTCTGATGTATTTGTGGGGAGGAAGGTGATCTCCGCGTCTTACACTTCCGCCATCTTGAATCCCCTCCGAAACCCATTTTTAACTTAATATATGCACTAATGGGGCTGACAGTGAGCTACTACCCTGGGCAGTCAGCCAGTCTGATTCTGGGCCTGACTCTGTCAGCAGCCAGCCATATGATCACATGTAAACATCTGTCTTGGGGCTTCATCAAAGCACAAGCTCTGGTCTTCAATCACCTTGGTCAGAGTCCCAGTGTTAGTACTGACTAGCTGTGTGACCTTGGGCGTGTTACTGGACCTCTCTGATTCTTTTTCCTTATCTGTCTAGTGGGGCTGCCATGAGCAAATGCACAAGAAATGTGTGACATAACTGTACACACTCAAATGTTAGTATTTCCTTCCTTTGGTCAGAGTCCCAGTGTTAGTACTGACTAGCTGTGTGACCTTGGGCGTGTTACTGGACCTCTCTGATTCTTTTTCCTTATCTGTCTAGTGGGGCTGCCATGAGCAAATGCACAAGAAATGTGTGACATAACTGTACACACTCAAATGTTCGTTAGTATTTCCTTAATTGTAAAAAGAGGAAGTTAGACCCGTAGATCCCTGGGGCACATTTCAGCTTTAATGTTCCATGATTCCATACTCTGATTCATTACTTAATCATTGCAAATGCTTAATGAGCATTTATTATGTATGCAGTCTGTGCTACCTTGCCTTCAGACAGCACACAATCACATAAGATTAGAAACCATACACAATAATTTACACTATTGTAATAAGGAGTGATATCTTAAAAGCACAATATATTTTATTTAGAGTTCTAAGACTGATGACCTATCAAGCACATTATTCTGGGAAAAGGTACTTTGTCAGTGTTGGAGGATATGCGTATGATAGGTCCTTACAGTTCTTTAAAAAATTATTTTATAGGTGCCCATTATTATGTGTTCAACTGATAACTAATGGAGTATTGTTGGAAGAAGCATTCACATGGAGTTTGATTCTAAAGTCTGAAGCCTGGTAAATTATATATCATTGCTTAATGTAACTACTCTTTATAATAATATCATTTTTCTAATGGGAAAAATCAACATAAAATTAATATTAAACTGGTGACTTGAATTGAAATGGAAATGTTTTCTGTTGCCATACAGGTTACTATGGTTAGGTTTTAGACTCAGTAAAAAATACTCCACACAAGAAAAAAAGGACAATGTCAAATCACTATGTAGTACACCTGAAATTAACATAATATTGTACGTCGCCTGTATTTCAATTTTTAAAAAAAGTAAAGGACAGTGCTTTTTACATCAATAGCAAAGCCTTTCTAGCCACTCAGAGCAACACTGCAGGACTCAAAAATCCTGTTCAATTTGAATTATGAAGATAGAGGAGCAAATTTGGAAAGGCATGTTATTTCAAAAGTGTGTTCAGATTAGAAAAAAGTTCATTTTTAACAAATAATGCTAGGCAAAATGGGAAAATCTATATTATTATTACATATTCAGTAAACCATGAAGAAAAGTAATTTAAGAAGGCTTTAGTCAGGACTCCCAAAAGTTTAAGATATTCAGGAAGATGCTATTGTAAGGTGCAATGTGTTGTGATGGTAAGATGCTGAACTTTGATTTAGAGCAGGTTGGTTCAACTCCTTAATCTGCTACTCACTGTTTTGGATTACCCTAGCCAAGGATTCTACTCTCTCATGATTTGGTTATCTATAAAATTGAAGGATTAAAAAATTATTTCAAATTTGCTATGATTGTTCTTTATAGTATTATCAAAATTTTACGTGCACATAGTTTAAAGATAAGTAGTTTTTTTTTTTTGTTTGTTTTTTTTTTTTGCGTTACGCGGGCCTCTCACTGTTGTGGCCTCAGCGGCCATGGCTCACGGGCCCAGCCGCTCTGCGGCACGTGGGATCTTCCCGGACTGGGGCATGAACCCGTGTCCCCTGCATCGGCAGGCGGACTCTCAACCACTGTGCCACCAGGGAAGCCCAAGATAAGTAGTTTTACAAAGCTTGTTTGAAAACAGCATCCCTTCCCCCACCACTTCCCATCCTCAGAGGGAAACACTTCCAACTCTTAGAGCTGCTTCTTTTAGTATTTGCCTCTGTGTCTCTAAGTTATATGCTTAAATTGCTTGTTTTTAAAATTGTGGTATAATATACATAAGATTTACCATTTTAAGTATACAGTTAAGTGGAATTAAGTATATTCACACTGTTGTACAATCATTTTCACTATCCATCTCCAAAATTTTTTTCATCATTCCAGACTGAAACTCTATACCCATTAAACAGTAAGTCTCCCTGATCCCCAGGCCTTAGTAATCTCCATTCCACTTTCTGTCTCTATGTATTTAACTATTCTGGAAACTTCATGTAAGTGGAACCATACAATATTTGTCCTTTAGTATCTGGCTTATTTCACTTGGTGTCATGTCCTCAAGGTTTATCCATGTTGTAGTGTATGTCAGAATTTCTTTCCCTTTTCAAGGTTGAATAATATTCCACTGTTTGTATATACAACATTTTATTTGTCCATTCATCTGTCAGTGAACATTTGGGTTGCTTCCACCTTTTGGCTATTGTGAATAATGCTGCTATGAACACGCATGTTCAAATATCTTGTTTGAGTCCCTACTCTCAATTCTTCTGAGTATGAACCCAAAGGTGGAATTGCTAGATCATATGGGAACTCTATGTTTAATTTTTTGAGGACCTGCCACCCTGTTTTCCATAGTGGCTGTACTATTTTACATTCCTACCAACAGCGCACAAGAATTCCAATTTCTCCACATTCTTACTTGTTCTTTTCTTCCTTTCTTTTTTAAAAATATGGAAAGCTTCACCAATTTGTGTGTTGTCCTTGTGAGGGGCCATGCTGATCTTCTCTGTATCATTCCAATTTGATAAATGTTCTTTGAAGTGAGCACTTTATGTGTTTTTGCTTTCTATTTTCTGGAAGATTTCCTTAATTTTATCTTCTAGCCCTTCTATTGAGTTTTAATTTCTGCTATTATACATGTAATTTCCAAGAACTTTTGGTTTCCTGAATGTTTCTTTTTTAAAAGAACATCTTATTCTTTTTTTTTTTTTAACAATGCCTTTTTTAGAAGACTTTATTTTTTAGAGCAGTTTTAAGTTTACAACAAAATTAAGAGGGAGGTACAGAGATTTCCCATATACTCTCTGCACTCATACATGCATAGCCTTTCCCAATATCAATATCGCTTACCAGAGTGGTACTTTATTTTACTAAGGATAACCCTACATTGACATCAGAATCACTCAAAGTCCATAGTTTACATTGCAGTTCACTCTTGGTATTGTCCACCCTATGGTTGGACTAATGTATGATAACATGTACCCATCATTGTAATGTCATCCAGAGTATTTTCACTGCCCTAAAAATCCTTTGTGTCCTGCTTATTCATCTCCCGTCCCACCCACCTCACCCTAATCCCTGGCAACTGCTGATCTTTTTATTGTCTCCATATTTTTATATTTTCCTGAATGTCATATAGTTTGTATCGTATAGTATGTAGCCTTTTCAGATTGGCTTCTTTCACTTAGTAATATGTATTTTAAGATTACTCCATATCTTTTCATTGCTTGATAGCTCAGTTCTTTTTAGCACTGAATAATGTTGCATTGCATGGATGTACCACAATTCATTTATCTATTCACCTACTGAAGGATATTGCAGTTGCTTCCAAGTTTTAACTTATGAGTAAAGCTGCTATAAACACCTTACGCAGGTTATTGTGTGGGCATAAGTTTTCAACTCCTTTGGGTAAATACTAAGCAGCATTATTGCTGGATTGTATGGTAAGAATATGTTTAGTGTTGTAAGAAACTAAACTGTCTTCCAAAGTGGCTGTACCATTTTGCATTCCCACCAGCAGTATATGAGAGTTCCTGTTGTTCCACATTCTTGTTTGTAATTGGTGTTGTCAGTGTTCTAGATTTTGACCACAATAATAGGTACGTAATAGTATCTCATTGTTGTTTATTTGCATTTCCTTGATGACATATGATGTAGAGTATCTTTTCATACACTTATAGGTCACCTGTATATCTTCTTCAGTGAGGTGTCTGTTAAGGACTTTGGTCCATTTTTTAATTGAGTTGTTTTTTTCTTATTGTTGAACTTTAAGAGTTTTTGTATATTTTGCATAACAGTCCTTTATCAGATGTGTCTTTTGCAAATATTTTCTCCCATTCTGTGGCTTGTCTTCTCATTCTCTTGATATTGTCATTCACAGAACAGAAGTTTTTAACTTTAGTGAAGTCCAGCTTATCAATTCTTTGTTTCATGGGTCATGTCTTTGGTGTCGTATCTAAAATGGCATCACTGTATCCAAGGTCATTTAGGTTTTCTCCTGTGTTATCCTCTACGAGTTTATAGTTTTGTGTTTTACATTTAAGTTATGATCCATTTTGAGTTAATTTTTGTGAAGGGTGTAAGGTCTGTGCCTAGATTCTTTTTTTTTTTTTTTGGCATCTGGATGTTTAGTTGTTCCAGCACCATTTGTTGAAGAGACAATTTTTGCTCCATTATACTGTCTTTACTTCTTTGTCAGAGATCAGTTGACTATATTTATGAGGGTCTATTTCTGGGCTGTCTATTCTGATCCATTGATCTATTTGTTTAGTCTTTCACCTATATCTTACTGTCTTGATTACTGTAACTTTATAGTAAGTCTTGAAGTTGGATAGTGCCTTTTTCTTTTTCTATGGTTAAAATAGCTTTTCCTCTTTGAGCACTTTAATTACATTTATTTAAGGCATTATTTTGCCTTATGGTCTCCTTTTTCCTAAGTTGGCTCCCCTGAACCCCCTGCCAACCATTCCTTTGTTTTAGTTTCTGTCTTTTGTGATACAGACTTTCCTTCAGATATCTGGTGATCTTTGGCCGTCTGCTTGTATTTAAGGGCTCTGAGCTTATTGGAAGCTCTGGGCTTGTTGATGATAGGATTCACTGCAGGGTGATTTGGCCAGAAAATTTTGTCATATCTGTAGAGATTATTTTGGACTACTCATGTTCTCTAGAGAAATATTTTCCAATTTCCTGCTTCGAAGATATAGCCCTGGCTCCCTTCATTCTGGAGCTCATCAAGAAAAGAGATTGAGGAGGGGTGTGTGTGTAGGGTCATCTCAACGTTTTCACTATATAAATATTCTGCTACTACTTCTGGGTACAGTACTCTCAACTGGGCCGAATGTCCAGAAACTGTCTTCTATCTCCAGAGAGTAAACTTCCAGTATTTGGATGGGGTGGTAGAGAAACATTTGATCTGCTGCATGGAGTGGGAGAGAGTGGTCTGAGGGTCTAATTGCTTCTTAAACAGAAATTAACTCAATCCCTCAGTAGGCCTATATTGGTCCTATTTCAGAGGTACTTGGTGCTGCCAACCCCAGACCTTCCTGGGATTCTGTAGTGGAACTGGTTTGCTTCTTAGCTTTCCCTCTGCAGGTTTAGGATTTAAATCTAAGTCAGCTATCTGAGTCAATTACCACTCATTCACTATTTTCCAGCTTACAACATTTTGTTGCTATGCTTCCTCTCTCATTCTTTTTATCTTGTGTGTTTTAACACAATCTTTTTACTGTCATTTTTGAATAATTTGGAGGGAAGGAAATGAAATATATATGTGCTCAATCTTCTCTTTTTTTTCTAGAATGCTAATGTGTTTTTTAGTTCTAATAGCCTGTGAGTCTAAGATTGATGATAAATTGTAAAAAACTTAATCTCAATTATGCACGGCTGTGTTGCCCAGAATATAGCTTTTCCTGACTACTAGGGCTTCCTCTGCTGGCCACTCACTTGCTTAGCTCCACTACTGTCATAGTAGATGGGGGCAGAAAGTGTGGTGAAATTCCCAGCAACCTGTATTACAACTTGTCTTTTCTGGTAAAAAGAATACAGAAAGGAAAATGTTACGGGTCATGACTAAAAGTGAGGGTTTACTGTTTTACATTATTTATGGTCTTTTAGCTTCCAATTAGTTTCTATATCTATCTATCTATCTATCTATCTATATATATATACATATATATATATACATATATATACATAGTTTTGGTCTTTGATTTATTAATTAATTTATTTATTTTGGCTGCGTTGGGTCTCTGTTGCTGCATGTGGGCTTTCTCTAGTTGTGGCCAGTGGGGGCTGCTCTTCTCTGTGGTGTGTGGGCTTCTCATTATGGTGGCTTCTCTTGTTGTGGAGCACGGGCGCTAGGGCACACGGGCTTCAGTAGTTGTGGCACTCAAGCTCAGTAGTTGTGGCTCACGGGCTCTAGAGTGCAGGCTCAGTAGTTGTGGCACATGGGCTTAGTTACTCTGCGGCATGTGGGATCTTCCTGGACCAGGGCTCGAACCTGTGTCCCCTGCATTGGCAGGTGGATTCTTAAACACTGAGCCACCAGGGAAGTCCCTAGTTTCAATATTTTAATGTTTTAAAATCACATTTCTTTTGGGGGAATTCCCTAGTGGTCCAGTGGTTAGGACATGGAGCTTTCACTGAGGTGGCCTGGGTTCAATCCCTGGTCGGGGAACTAAGATCCTGCAAGCCGTGCAGCGCAGCCAAAAGAAAATCATATTTCTTTCAACAAATAATAAGCAAGGGGATGTATCATTTCAAGATGTTGTATTTGTTCAAAATACTTTCATGCCTATCCTATGATTATAACGATTACACATGGCATGTTCAGATAAAGAAACTGAGGCATGAAAGACCAGTCAGATAACCTCCTTTAAGTATATGTAGCTAATGAGGATCTTTTCGAGGGGGTCAGAAAAATCACAGTTTTCTCTTTCATCTTTCTCTACTTGGTAGTGATAAGAAGGTGTTCACTCTCTTGAGGGCAGTCCAGTCTATGGAGGAGATTTGGGGGGCAGAAATGTTACCATTTATAACTACTACTTATTCAGCATCTACTAAGTGCCCAGCTGTGTGCAAATACTTTATACATTGTCTCATTAATCTTTATAATGGTCCTCTTTCTTTACAGATAGGAAACTGAGACCCAGGCTGATTACAAAACTTGCTGAAGCGCACACAACTTATACCTGCAGGAACTGGTCTCTCTGATTTGAAAGCTCAGACTCTTTCCACATGTAGCTTCCTTCAGGGCACGGTTTAGTAGCTTAGTGGACTGGAGGAAAATGGGTGATTACAGTACTGTGTGGTAAGGGCTGTGGTAGGGTTACAGTGTGGTGTTATGAGGGCTGGTGCGAGGGGAACCTGGGAGACTACTTGGAGGAAGTCATCTAATCAGAGACCTGATGAGACAGTAGGAGCTAGCCAGGGAAGAAAGAGCCAAAGAGCATTTCAGGCTGAGTGGGCCAAGAGACATTCCTGTACTTGGGGGAAATCAGAGTAACTGAGCAAGGGCCGTGGCAGAAGATGGAGAGGTGGGCTTGGCAAAAAGGGGAGAGGCTAAAGAGGAAGGCAAGGGTCGGGGGGTGGGAGGGAGGCAACTATAAAGAGCCTTGAAAATCTACTGAGGGGGTTAAGAGTTTATCCTCAGGCCAGTAGGGAACCATTTAAGGGTTTTTAGCAAAAGAGGGACTCATGTAAAAATTTGCATTTTATAAAGACCATTCTGGTAACTTCGGGGAGAATGGATTTGTGGGGGGCTGGAATGGGGGAGAAGTCGAGAATGATTCTCAGATATCTTTCTCGGACAAGTGGACAGAGTGGTGCCATTCACTGAGACAGGGATCAGCCTCAGGAAAAAAGTCTATTACATATCTAGGAGAGTGATCTGATTCATTAGAACTGATTCTGCACAAAAATTCAGTGTATGTTTAGAACTAACTGGATAGACCTATGTTCATAACCATTATCTACATCAGGTTCAGAATCAGGTTCAATCTTAAGAGATTTGGGTATCCTTGTACTCATCCCTGTATCCTCTCCCATTTAAAAACGTCTTGATGGTGTACATGGCTTTTTTAAAACATTAAATTGAATTATACAAGCAACAGTGGCTTTCATACATTTACTGTTTCAGGAAAGTTTCTTTATAAAAAGGAAATACCAACATGGGATTTTAAAAATATGTATTATATCATCTGATTTGCAATTTTTCTAGGTACTGGTAATTATTAAAAATGCACAAAATTGAAGGAGTAGTGGAATTATACAATACAACTTTTCAAAACGGGTATGGTTACATGATAAAGAATAAGTTGCCCAATGTACTATACTTGCTTATTGATTCCTTCCTCTAATATTTATGATCTTTAGAAAATGTTACTGTTGGTTGTTCTGGGCATTCTGTAGAACATACAATATTAAAAATAATAAAATTATAGAGCTGAAAAGAAGTTTAGATAAGTCAGTTCTCTCATTTTACAGTTGAGGATAATGGGCATCAGAAAGTTCCTACAGTTGAGGAATCTGGACAAAAGAAAATCCACTTCTTTGGCGGTGGAATGAAATCACTATGTATCCTTGGACACTCATACTATTGCAGGAAAGGAAACTGATAACTTCAATCTTCATGTTCTTTCATTGCAATGAAAAGTGGAAAAAAAAATACAGTTTTGTCGAGAGGATTTGTATTGTTTCTTAAATACATCATTGGGTCTTAACATTTATTTTTAGATGGAATGAAACTTCTCCACAGCTGTTTTGGGAACGTAATAATACAGATCAACTTCACATTAAAGGTGCCAATAGCATATATGTATATAGGATATTGGCTTGTAAAATATGAAAATGGAAACCAACTAATAAAGGCTATAGTGTGCCAAAGAAATTGTTACCATTAAACATTTGTAGAGCTAGCAAAATATCTGTCATTTGCATAACCACAATTTCCCCACATCCTAACAATGAAATCTCTTCTTGAAAGTTAATAAAAATATAAAGCACTTTTAAGAGCTATGTATTTCATGTACACTTAACATCATACATTCTAAACAGTTCATACTACTGTTATGGCAAAAGAGAATAAAAATTTATATTTCTATCAGGGACAAAATGAAGTAGGTGAAAAAGTTTATTGAAATAGACTTCTGACAGATAAAACATTGTTTCTAACATGTTCAGCAACTGATCTGAGGCAACATAAAACTACAAATTAAATATTTAATTCTTCACTATTGGAAATGATAAAGCATAGTAGAAATTCCTCAATAAATGCAATGTAATATTTAGTGTATCAGATGCATCAAATATGGTACAGTCTAGAGTCTGTGTGTGAGATAATAGAAAATATATATATTGGTCTGTGTCCCTGGTTCCTGACACAGTGCTCCCCAAACCTTTGTAAATTCTCAAGTGGCAAGAGTACTAGAAGCATCTTTTGTTCTATTGCAGCGACTCTGACTGGGCTTCTAGATGGGGGCTGGTCACCAGAAAGACCATGCCATACTTAGAAGCTTGAAATTTTCAGGCCTGCTCCCCATTTCTCCAGAGAGGGCAGAGGGGATGGAAATGGAGTTAATAATTGATCGTGCCTACGTGAGGAAGCCTCCGTAATCCCAGTGGTACCCTTTGGAGAGCTTCCAGCCCAATGAATACATTCACCTTTGGAGGGGTGATGTACCCCAGCTCCACGGGGATGGGGGTTTCTGCGGCGGCACCCTCTCAGACTATGTATGTTTTCATCTGGCTGTTCATCTGTATCCCTTACTTATCCTTTAACAAACTGGTAAACATCAGTAAGTTCTTCCCTGAGTTCTGTAAGCTATTCTAGCAAATAATCGAATCAAAGGGGAAGGGGGTGGTGGGAAATCAGACCGAAGTTGTGGGTAACCTGGGGAACTGCTACTTGGGATTGGCATCTGAAGTAGGGTGGGAGCAGTCTTGTAGGACTGAGCCCTTAACCTCTGGGATCTGACATTGTCTCCAGGTAGATAGCGTTAGATTTGAGTTAAATTGTAGGGTACCCAGCTGGTGCGGTAGGGAATTGCTTGGTGTGGGAAAAACCTCCATATACTTGGTGACCAGAGGTGAAGTGTTTTGTGTGAGTAGCAAAGGAGAAACACAGAAGAAAGACACAGAAGGAGAACTGTAGGTTAATTCCAATGCACTGTTTCTCTCCTAGGACCCTCCACTCTTGAGGGTCTCTGAAAAGACAATGTAAACTTGTTATTTTTTCTCTCCAAGAAAACATAAAAAGGCAACCTTCTTCTACATTTGCATTTTCTCCCAACTGAACATTGCTGTAGAGAGAGTCCATATATTACTGGCACAATTCCGTTTTGAGGCCTTTGTAATGGAAGGAACCTGTTACATAGCAGGTGTCTGACGAATTTGCAGGTGTTTGACGAAATTGTAAGCACTTGAAAACAACCAAAGTGTATTTAACTTCGTTTCCCAGGAAACTTAAAGCAAACGGGGCTATTCTGCTGTTAAATTGCCCCACCCAAACGGGCAATCACATAAATCGGCCTAGTAAAAGACCTCCTAGGGCCCTTTAAGCCGTCAGTACCATCTACACTACAGCCAGTCTCTTGGCTTTCACTGCCCAAGCTCCCTCAAGTTCTGCTTGTGGCTGTTTAAAGCCCATCCTTACAGTTTTTGCCAAGAAGGCCCAGATGCAGCAGGTCTCACGACGTTTCAGTAAACGAGTTTGACCGGGGGGTCGGGAAGGTGGATTTGCGGTCCTCTTCGCAGAGGGGCTCGCCGCGGGGAAGCTCCACGCCCAGCGCGGGCCAGGGCGTCTCCTGGATCCGGGCTCAGGGCGCGCATCGAGAGGCAAGAACTCGTTTGCAGAAAGAAGCAGCCGGGTAGGTGACAGCGTTTCTCAACCTTGCCCCCGAGGGCGCCTCCCTGCAGATCGCTACCCCGAGGGTCTCCCTCCCCTTCGCTTAATTTATTTTAAAGTCATGTATTATTCTAAGAACGCATGCATATGTTACATTTACTTCCACAGCTTAGCCTCATTAGTTTCAATATAAAAATAAAAGTTCACTTTTCCCCACCTCCACGCACCTATTTCCGTTCCTGCCGCAGCGGAAGGTTTGCGTGTCCTCCCCGGACCCCGCCCCTCGTCGCCTCCCTGTAGGGAGCGGAGCCCGCGGCGTCCAGGGAAAGGGGAGGCCGAAGGCTCTCGCGTGGCCGTGGCCGGGCTTCCGAACCCCGCCGACTCCTCCCGACTGCGCCCGGCGGGGGCTAGGGGAAGGCTCCTGCGGGCGGCCGGGATCCTGACGCACGTCTGCGGATTGACCCAGTGCAAGAAAAGGTAACAGCCGCCCAGGGGCCTGCCCGCAGCGGCCAGGGCCGCCTCTCCCGCGAGGGCTTCCCTTGGTGTGCTCATTCCCAAAAGCCGCCGAGCCGAGGCGAGCCAGCCACCTCAGCGAGGCCCGCCCCCTCCTCGAATTCGCTGGCATTCCTTCCCTCTCCTGGAAACCGAGTCTAGTCGCCACTGACCCATCCCATTTTCTTTAGTCAGATGTGAGTAAATAAGAGATATCAATTTGGTTTCCAAAACTAGGAGAGAGAACCAGAGGAAGAGTTTAAATTTTCTTTCTATGTATTTGCTTCTGGAGAATGCAAGAACCAGAGAATTAGCCCCTGGGACTTTAAGTGTTGCTCCAAGTATGGGGTGTACCTGTGGGAACTCTGCTGCTTGAGGAAGACTGGTTTCATGATTGGGGTCACACAGCATAGGTGAGAGAGGGGTTTTGTTTTTCCTATCACACTCTAAATGAAGACCATTTATTGAGGATCTCCCACAGAAGTAAAAAGCAGCTGATGTGGGACTTCCCTGGTGGCACAGTGGTTAAGAATCCGCCTGCCAATGCAGGGGACACCGGTTGGAGCCCTGGTCTGGGAAGATCCCACGTGCCGCGGAGCAACTAAGCCCGTGCACCACAAGTACTGAGCCTGCTCTCTAGAGCCCGCGAGCCACAACTACTGAGCCCATGTCCCACAACTACTGAAGCCCGCGTGCCTAGAGCCCGTGCTCCGCAACAAGAGAAGCCACTGCAATGAGAAGCCCGTGCACCGCAACGAAGAGTAGCCCCCGCTCACCACAACTAGAGAAAGCCCGCATGCGCCCAGCAATGAAGACCCAATGCAGCCAAAAATAAATGAATAAAGACATAAATTATTTTTTTAAAAAAAGCAGCTGATATTGAGATAGCACCATTCCCACTCTTTAAAGAGAAACAGAAAAGGTTATCCTTGCTTGATTTTGAACTTGGGGAAAATGTCAGATAAAATGGATATGTTTATCTAGGCAGTCACCTAAATGTGAAATCTTTAGATTGCCCTTAATTAAGTAATGTTGGGGCAAAAATCTCTCCTGGGTGTGCAGCTGTATAGGGCGTTTGGATTACACCTGGGCAGTGAGACGTCCAGCGTGGACATCTCTGAAGACACAACAGCAGCAATAACATATTTATTGAGCATGTGCTATGTGTGATTCTAAGCATATGAAGTAGCTGATGTCGTTAGTCCCATTTTACAGACGAGGAAATGGAAACACTGGGTTTTTCAGGTGGGTAGGTGCCCTCATTCTCCAGCTGCTATGAGTATAGGCTGCCAACAGCTCACAGTTGTACCTTCTCTGAAGAACTGCCCTCGGTGATGGAAGCTGCCTTTCCAGGACATGCCCAGGTGGTTATACCCCAAGGCTTTCAGGTGTGGTCTGTAGCTAAAGGATGATTGCTAGGAGGGCTCCTTCCTTCTCCAGGGGGAACCGGTTGGCAGTGTCATTCCTGCTCCACAGCTGTTGTGGGATCAGGCTGGGGTGGACTACAGTGGCACCCACATCTTTGCTTTGCTTCTTCCCTTTTCCTGTCTTGCACGCCCCATTTCCTTATAGTTTTCACCTAAGAACCTCAGATCACTAGCACAAGAATCCCCACCTCAGGCTTCTGTGAAACCCAACCTAAGACAGCTACTGTGCTCTACAGGCATACCTCAGGTTCGGTTCCAAACCACCGCAATAAATCGAATGTCACAATGAAGTGATTCACATGAATTTTTTTGTGTTTCCCAGTGCATGTAAGAGTTATGTTTACACTATACTGTTGTCTGTTAAGTGTGCAATAACGTTATATCTAAAAAATGTACATACCTTAATTTAAAAGTACTTTATTGCTAAAAAATGCTAACCATCATCTGAGGCTTCAGTAAGTCGTGATCTTTTTGCTGATAGACTTGCTCGATGCAGGGTTGCCACAAGCCTTCAATTTATAAAAGCAAAACAAAATGCAGTGTCTGCGTTGCACAATAAAATGAGGTATGCCTGTACTGGATTGTGAAGTTTTCAGAATTTTATTTTTAATTCCCTAGAGTTAATTCTGTGGAAAGACAACCCACTAGTTTCGAACGTGTTTCAGATGAGTTTTTCCTCTGGTTAACACAATGAAATACATTAAGGAAGCTATGCTGCTAAAATACTACTTTATTTGCGTAAAGGAAATAATAGAATGGCTTCTTTTAGATGCCGTTTGGCCAAGAAAACACTATTTCTACCAGCGATGGAGATAGCCAGAGTAGGTGATAGATAAGTAATTATTCATTAATTTCTTTTTTTTCCCACTTTTTCAACTATATTAGGAGTAAATAAATACCCAGCTTGGAAACTAAAAGAAAAACAATGAGGTTGAGTAGTTTTCTTAATCTATGGAAAATCTCCAAAGTTTAGTGTTTTGCTAGTTGTATATTTTGTGATTTTTTTTAACATCTTTATTGGAGTATAATTGCTTTACAATGGTGTGTTAGTTTCTGCTTTACAACAAAGTGAATCAGTTATACATATACATATGTTCCCATATCTCTTCCCTCTTGGGTCTCCCTCCCTCCCACCCTCCCTATCCCACCCCTCTAGGTGGTCACAAA
>NC_041220.1:49681102-49682817 GCF_002837175.3 Physeter macrocephalus
GCATCTTTAGTATTCTCTATGTATAGTATCATGTCATCTGCAAACAGTGACAGCTTTACTTCTTCTTTTCCTATTTGGATTCCTTTTATTTCTTTTTCTTCTCTGATTGCTGTGTCTAGTACTTCCAAAACTATGTTGAATAAGAGTGGTGAGAGTGGGCAACCTTGTCTTGTTCCTGATCTTAGTGGAAATGGTTTCAGTTTTTCACCATTGAGAACAATGCTGGCTGTGTTTTTGTCATATATGGCCTTTATTATGTTGAGGAAAGTTCCCTCTATGCCTACTTTCTGCAGGGTTTTTATCATAAATGGGTGTTGAATTTTGTCAAAAGCTTTCTCTGCATCTATTGAGATGATCATATGGTTTTTCTCCTTCAGTTTGTTGCTATGGTGTATCACGTTGTTTGATTTGTGTATATTGAAGAATCCTTGCATTCCTGGGATAAACCCCACTTGATCATGGTGTATGATCCTTTTAATGTGCTGTTGGATTCTGTTTGCTAGTATTTTGTTGAGGATTTTTGCATCTATGTTCATCAGTGATATTGGCCTGTAGTTTTCTTTCTTTGTGACGTCTTTGTCTGGTTTTGGTATCAGGGTGATGGTGGCCTCATAGAATGAGTTTGGGAGTGTCCCTCCCTCTGTTATCTTTTGGAAGAGTTTGAGAAGGATAGGTGTTAGCTCTTCTCTAAATGTTTGATAGAATTCGCCTGTGAAGCCGTCTGGTCCTGGGCTTTTGTTTGTTGGAAGATTTTTAATCACAGTTTCAATTTCAGTGCTTGTGATTGGTCTGTTCATATTTTCTATTTCTTCCTGGTTCAGTCTCGGCAGCTTGTGCATTTCTAAGAATTTGTCCATTTCTTCCAGGTTGTCCATTTTATTGGCATACAGTTGCTTGTAGTAATCTCTAATAATCTTTTGTATTTCTGCAGTGTCAGTTGTTACATCTCCTTTTTCATTTCTAATTCTATTGATTTGAGTCTTCTCCCTTTTATTCTTGATGAGTCTGGCTAATGGTTTATCAATTTTATTTATCTTCTCAAAGAACCAGCTTTTAGTTTTATTGATCTTTGCTATCGTTTCCTTCATTTCTTTTTCATTTATTTCTGATCTGATCTCTGTGATTTCTTTCCTTCTGCTAACTTTGGGGTTTTTTTGTTCTTCTTTCTCTAATTGCTTTAGGTTCAAGGTTAGGTTGTTTATTCGAGATGTTTCCTGTTTCTTAAGGTAGGATTGTATTGCTATAAACTTCCCTCTTAGAACTGCTTTTGCTGCATCCCATAGGTTTTGGGTCGTTGTGTCTCCATTGTCATTTGTTTCTAGGTTTTTGTTTTTTTTTTTTTGCGTTACGTGGGCCTCTCACTGTTGTGGCCTCTCCCGTTGCGGAGCACAGGCTCCGGACGCGCAGGATTAGTGGCCATGGCTCACGGGCCCAGCCTCTCCGCGGCATGTGTGATCCTCCCAGACCGGGGCACGATCCCGCATCCCCTGCATCGGCAGGCAGACTCTCAACCACTGCTCCACCAGGGAAGCCCTGTTTCTAGGTATTTTTTAATTTCCTTTTTGATTTCTTCAGTGATCACTTTGTTATTAAGTAGTGTATTGTTTAGCCTCCACGTGTTTGTATTTTTTACAAATCTTTTCCTGTAATTGATATCTAGTCTCATAGTGTTGTGGTTGGAAAAGATACTTGATACGATTTCAATTTTCTTAAAT
>NC_041220.1:49683407-49702899 GCF_002837175.3 Physeter macrocephalus
GTTTTTCCCTTGCTGCTTTTAATATGTTTTCTTTGTATTTAATTTTTGATAGTTTGATTAATATGTGTCTTGGCATGTTTCTCCTTGGATTTATCCTGTATGGGACTCTCTGTACTTCCTGGACTTGCGTAACTATTTCCTTTCCCATATTAGGGAAGTTTTCAACTATAACCTCTTTAAATATTTTCTCAGTCCCTGTCTTTTTCTCTTCTTCTTCTGGGACCCCTATAATTTGAATGTTGGTGTGTTTAATGTTGTCCCAGAGATCTCTGAGACTGTCCTTAGTTCTTTTCATTCTTTTTTCTTTATTCTGCTCTGCAGTAGTTATTTCCACTATTTTATCTTCCAGGTCAGTTATCCGTTCTTCTGCCTCAGTTATTCTGCTTTTGATCCCAGCTAGAATATTTTTAATTTCATTTATTGTGTTGTTCATCATTTTTTGTTTGCTCTTTAGTTCTTCTAGGTCCGTGTTAAATGTTTCTTGCATCATTAATTTCTTGATTGATGAAACTGATTATGAGAAGGAAACATGTTAATACTGTTTTTAACAGCTTTATGGAGGTATAATTGATATAATGAAGGTGCATATTTTGATAATATATGTGTATACCGATAAACCATCACCACATTCAAAGTAGTGAAAATATGCATCACTCCTCAAAGTTTCTTCAGCTCCTTTCTGGCTCCAGGCAACCGCTGCTTTTTGTTTTAGTAACATAAGTTTGACCAAGGTCCTGAGCTTCAGGTGTTCAGTAGTTGGGCATGCCTGAGTACAAGACATACAGGGATTTCCATGGGGTAAGAACATGAGTGAAGTTGAAGTAACTGGGGCCAGGCTGCCATCTGCTTATTGGAAAGCAGATGGATACAAAGTTGGACGCTGATGACAACTTTGGCATTCAAGGCACAGATTCTTTAGCATGTGGCAAATTCTGATGAGGTTCAGGCAAACTTTGGGATTGGGACAGCCTGGGGTTTTGTTACAGGTTAAAGGAGGCTCTGTGAGGGAGTGATGCCATCTTTGAAATGCACAACCAAAATAAAAACATACAAACAAAACTCTCCACCCAGACTCAGAACTCCCATGCTGACACTGGAAAAGGAATCTCCTGGGTGGTGGGGCATGGGAGGCGGGGGGAGTTGGACAGCTGATTTCTGCCCTTCCAGTTCATTGTCCTCTTGGTTCTCTTATTGGCAGCTCCTGGATACAGGAGACATACTTTCCCATTTTAACCCTTTGGCTCAAGCTTGCTACCTCATAGTCCAGCTCAGACATGATTAGAGTGTTCTGAGGCACTGCCGAAGGCTCTGGCAGAAGCAGCAGAGACATAACACAGTGAGAGCCATAGTTCTAGAAAATCTGGCATTTAAAACCTAGTTTTCTCATCTTTGCTTTATGGTCCTTTCTCCCATGCCTGGAAATCCCCTTCTTTGACTCCACAAAGTTCCAGCCAAACCCAGTTCACAGCTAGCTCCTTTCTCCTCTCATTTCTTTGCTCCTTTCTGGAATTCTTAAAGCACAACAACGGATGGTTAGCTTCATAATCTAGCCCTTGATCTCAGTGGTCTAGATCTCAATGGTGTAGGTCATTGCTGTCCAATAGAAATATAATAATGTGAGCCACACATGTAATTTTAAATTTCCAGTGGCCACATTTTTTTAAAAAAGGGGAGGGAACCAACAGGTGAAATTATTTTTTAATAATATATTTTCAACTCAGTATTTCCCAAATATGATCATTTCAACAAGTAATCTATACAAAAATTATAATGAGATATTTTACATCCTGTTTTATACTAAGTCTTTGAAGTCCAGTGAGTACTTACAGCATATCTCAGTTTGTATGAGCCATATTTACGTACTGCACACTACAAGTCTAGATATAACATCATGGCCTGGATCCAAAATTAACTAAGTGTTCTGCGGGGAAGAGAGGAAGAATATGCGTTTTCTTTTGGACACACTGAGTTTGGGGTACTGGTAGGCATTCTTGTGGACAGTGACAATAAGCTTTTGGAAATGCAATTCTAGAACAGCAAGACAGCATCTTTCAGCTTCATTTGTCAGAGCAACATATACACCTCCACAGTAAGTTTCCAATTTCATCTTGTTTTTTGAATCCATACCTTAGAGTTTTTCCCCACATCCTAACTTGCACGTTAAACTATGTATGTTCTACTCCAGTCAGTTCATCTCCACGTTAGCTGGTTTTCCTGCACGTTTTCTCTATCAAGTAAGTACTTATCATATACATTTTCTGTATATTTAGATCGTCTCTCCTTCAGGTGCCTTGAAAAGAGTTGAGGAGAAGGATGGGCACTGTTTTACTTGAACATAAAGAACCATTTGGCTAATGAACTTTTATTCAGCATGAGCAATTATCCTAAATATAACTTGCTTAGTATTTTTTAACTACATCCTAATTAATAGCTTTCTAGTTTTAAGAATAGCAAACCTGTAATGTCTTAATTTTTTTTCTAATTGTAAAAGCGACGAATGATAATGATATCACTCTGAAGGTTTAAAAAAGGGTGACAGTACTCAGTATTTAAAAGATACAAAGAAATGGACACTTTTATCCATTGATGGTGGGAATGTAAATTTCTACAAGGATTTTGGAGGGCAATTTGGCAATATTTATTACAATTCAAAATGTGCATACCTCTGTCTCTGCAACTCCAGTTTTAGAAATTTTTGCCATGGGAATAATTGGATAAGTGCACAGATTTGTGTGTGCAGGAATGTTGATTCTATTATTGTATTTTTATTTAAAAAAAGGAAACAACTTATATTTCAACAGCTATTTATTGGACACTATAGTAGGTATGGGGCTACAACATTTACTCAGACGTAGATGGTCCTTTATGGTTTAGGAAAGAAGACAGTCAACTAGACATTCATTGAGTGCAGTGTTGACAGATAGATTGTGGTTGAAATGCATCTGAGGGGAGCTGAACCCAGACTTGGGAGGAAGTGAAAGCTTCTTAAGTGATGTCTAAACTGGGTTCTGAGGGGTAATTGGTAAATTATATAATGGAGTACAATGCAGCTATTAAAAGTAACTGTGTACATGTGGAAAGAAGTAAATAGTATATCACTGAAGAAAAAAAAATCAAGCCAAAAAACAGAATAGTATAATTTTATTTTTATAAAATTATGTATGTTTCTTTAGTGTGCAGATATGTATATATGTGAATATATATTCATGTACATGCACAGAAACAGAGACACAGAGCTCTAGCATGCATCAAAATATAACTATGGTTGGTAGGATTTCAATAGATTTTTGGTTTTAAATGTAAATATAGTATTTTCATAATCAGAAAAAAATTGAGCTATTTTTTAAAATTTGAAATAAAAGTAATACAGGTTAAGTGTAGGAAATTTGGGTTTTAAAAAGATGAAGAAGAAAATAAAAATGACTAAAAATTCTATACCCAGGGTGACAGATCATCAGTTATGACATTCTGGTGTATTTCCCTCCATTCTTTATATGCATGTGAATGTATTAGCTCTTTTCATAATGATATGTGTTATGTAGGCCAGTTTTAAATTTTAATATATTCAGTATTAAAAGTAATTTGAACTTGTATGTATTCTATCTATCACAGAGTAAAAGTTAATTCCCCAAATTACAGTTTATTATGCTTAATAGAGTTAAATTCTTATATATATTTGGGGAATATATTGACATCAAATGAAACAACTCACTTGCCTCTGTTTTCTTTTTTTAATTTGGCACAATTAAATTGTTATATGTTAATCCTATCAGTAATTTCTTCTTGTTGTTGACATTTGTATGAGTAGATTATGGGTAAAAATTCACTTTTCATGAGCACAGATGAATAATATTACTAGATCCCATTAGAACAGTGCCAGCCATGATAGGAGTGCATCACACTGTGCAGTGTAGTTTCCAGTGTAGGCAGGAGATGTAGTGAAGCACAGTTCCTTGATTTAAGGATTATGTGTTGCATCATCTCTGCTATATTGCTTGGGTAGACTGTGGTAGTGTTATCATTCATTCCATTTTAAAAATACCTACTACAAACCAGAAGAATTAAGTCAGCATATTCCCTGTGTCATTGACAGGCATGTTAAAACAGCCAGTTTCTTCCTTATATAGGAAGTCAAAAAATATAAACTGCTTTTATGAGTTAATGGATGTAAAGTACTTGAAACAGTGCCTGATACATAATAAATGCTCAATAAATTGTTATTATTACTATTAATAAGAACAAACAAGCTATCAGAATACATCTAGGAGTATCTTAGATCTATATTCAGTTTCTCATCATTGGCTATGGGATATGAAGAGTAAATTGATATGAAGATTTGGCTGGAGGTCATGCTTTTTCATGTTTATGCCTAAGACCTGGAATAAAAAGTTAAGGAAAGACGCTGTATTGGGATAAATAAACTTAACTAAACTGAGTTGTATTTCACCTTAGAGTGTAGCCCTCAGTCAGTAACACTGTTTTGAAACTGAATTCCCTAGATAAAAAGGAAACAGTTACTCTTGATACTTTTGTGTAGGTTCATGGAGTCTGGTGAATGTGATCTCTATTCAACTGAGCTGACATGAGAGTAAGTTACATTCATGGGGTGACTTGTAACAAGCAAACAACTCTCAATTTGCTATAATGGTCCTGTTAGTTAGAATCAAACTTGTCTATCTATAACATGACCAGTGAATTCCATGCTTGGTGCTTTAGTTGTTTTAAGTAAATCTGTTTCTTAAAGTTATTTCAACAAAGTTTAAGTGCAAAGTTAGAAGTCACTATTACATAAATATAACACTCTATGTTACCCAGGCTATAAATGCTTTCCAAATTTTTAGAAGAAGTTGTATCCTTGAGGACAAGTGGGATGCATTCAATGTAAATACACTTTGTTTTACAGAGCAAAGAATTTGGAAATCTGAAAACATTGTTGTTCATTCAGCCTAAGCAAAGAAGCCAAGAAAATCTCAGAGAGGTAAAGAAATTAAAAAAGTTTTTTTTCTGATAATGATTATTCCAGTGTTATTAATAGTGCTTTTCTTCTATAATTTTAAGCGAATACAGGTTAACACTATGAAAACATCATGCCAAATTATTTTTCTTACACTTCTACTCTCCTAATCCTTGACTTAATTTTACGGTTTTAGAAAACAAAATGGGATTAAATAAAGATGGTTGTAATATTTATATTTTCTTTTGGTCTAGTGAAGCAATCTTTCATTTATTTCATATATGAATTAAAGAAATACTGATCATTGAGTTCCTACTGTGTGTTATGTTTGAGGTATGTGTTTAAGATAAATAATTGATTTTGAATATAAATGAATTTATTTAAGCCTATTAAAATGTTTTCTGTAATTTTAATTTACTAATATTTGAACAAACTTCAAAGCAATGCATTATGTAGCTATGAATTTCTGTTCCTAAGATATTAGGTGGACCTTCTCTACTTCTATTAAAATTTTAATATACTTAGGTAAATTGGATTTACATTTGTTGTTTTTTAACCTCTAAAGGATGTTTTGTAAACCAGCTCTAACGTAAAAAGAGATATTGATTTTAAACATTTTAAGATATAAAGCATTTCAGAGTATCCTAAAAAATAAAGTGCTATATTACAAGTATTCATCATCTTTGGCATCAGACATTTCTAAAAGTCACTGTTTTCTGTGCCTATGACATTGTCTTGAATCCACCTATACCATTTTAGTCCAGGAGATTCCAACACTGGTATCATAGCCATGTAAGTTCTTGTAATAACGAGCTGAAATTCTTGTCTGGTTACAGACAGTCCTCGACTTAGCAGTGAATTTACAATTTGGAAAAAGGAGTATAAACAAACATGATTTAAGTTCAATTTATCTTTCTTACAGAATCTAATTTAAATACAGAATTGTGTTCCTGAAAGTGTAAAAATAGACATTTACTCACTCTTTATGAATCATAGGTGTACTATGAGAGATTTTAGTTTGGAAAACTTGGACATTCAGATTGCATGGGTGAATAATAATAACTGGATACAGCTGATTTGCTTTTATTTTGGGCTTCAGTTACCTGGAATTGAGACCCATTTGTTTCAAATTATTGAGTTTAGATGAAGCTAAAAAATTTTAGAACTTTTTATGTTGATAATTTCAGGCTTACAGAAGAATTGCAGAGATAGTACAGATAATTCTGGTATACTCTCTACCCAGTCTCCCCAGATGTTAACATCTCATGTAGCCATGGAACAATGACCAAAACTAAGAAATTAAGATTGGTTCAACAAATACTGTAAATTAAACTACAGACTATTTAGATTTGCCCAGTGCTTCCACTGTCTTTTTTTCTGTTCCAGGATTCAAGTCAGGAGACCACGGTGCTTTTAGTTTTCATGTCTCCTTACTCTCCTTCAATCTGTGACAGCTCCTCATTTTTTCCTTGTCTTTCATTACATTGACAGTTTTGAGGTGTACTGGTTAGATGTTTTGTAGAATGTCCTTCAGTTTGGGTTTACTTTTTTTCCTCATGATCAGACTGAAGTTATAGATTTTGGGTGCATGACATTAATGTCTAATTACTGGCAATGTTATCCTTGATCAGTTGGCTAAGGTAGTATCTGCCAGGATTCTCCATGGAAAGTTACCATTTCCCCTTTCCATATTCTGTCCTTTGGAAGTGAGTTACTAAGTCCAGCCCAGTCCAGGGGAATTAAGGTCCATCTTCTGGAGGGAGGAATATTTAAGAAATTGTAGACACATGTTAAGCCTCCACAGTTATTAATAAATATTTTATGGAAGATACTTGGAGGCAATGTGGATACCCTGTTTCTCTCACTAATTTTAGCATTCATCAGTGGATCTTCCCTGCAGCAATTATTACTTTGGTACTCTAGTGTTGATGCTCCATTTTCCTCATTCTTTTTGCATTTATAATTCTTCTGAAAGGAAGAATTGCCTCTTTTCATTTATTCATTCATTCATTCACTTGTATATTTATATCAGATGGTCTCATAGATATTTATTGCCATATGGATATTTATTTTATTCTTTGGGTTATAATTCTTTATTGTCATTGTTTATTATATTGCTTAAATTATTCCAGCTCTGGGTATCAGGATCTCTTAAGGGTGGCTCATGTGTCCATTTGACAGACCCATGTCTTTTATTTATTTTATTTTTATTTCATTTATAATAATAATTATTATCACCAACTTACTTTCTGGCACTGTAAGATTCTCCAGGCTTATCTTGTATTTTCTATGCCCTGGCCCAAGAACCAGCCATTCTTTAAGAAGTATAGTTCCTTTTATTGGAGAATGGTATTTAGAAACCAAAACTTGTCCACTAGGTGTTCTTGTTACAACTGGAGAGTCATTACTTCTAGGCCCTCTCAGTGCACAGAGCTGGCAAGTGTTTGTAGTATATTAACCCATTTATCTATATTCATTTCTATATAAATCCATCTGTATATATATTAAAATAAACATTAGTTCAAATGGATGTCTCCAACTTCAGCCTGTTACCATAGGATTTATTCTAGCATTCCTCCTTTGCTTGTTTGAAACGTCTTTCTCCCACAGATACAGACCTGACTGTCATTATCTGTTGTACAGTACCATTTGTTGGGGAGACTATCCTCTCCCCATTGTGCATTCTTGGCACCCTTATTGAAGATCAGTTGACCATACATGTGTGGATTCATTTCTGAGCTCTCTATTTTGTTCAATTGATCTATATCTGTCTTTATGCCAGTACCATACTGTTTTAATTACTGTATGTGGTTTCTGGTCTCCTGTTTAAGTCTTTAATCCATTTTTAGTTGATATTTGTGTATGGAATAAGAAAAGGGTACAATTTCATTCTTTTGCATGAAGTGCAGATATCGTTTTTCCAACTTCCCCATTTGTTGAAGAGACTATCTTTAATCTATTGTGTATTCTTGAAGATCAGTTGACCACGTCCTTATGGGGTCAAATGAGGGCTCCCTATTCTGTTCCACTGGTCTATATGTCTGTCTTTATGCCAGTACCATACTGTTTTAATTACTGTAACTTTGTAATATATTTTGAAATCAAGAAATGTGATATTTCCAGCTTTGTTTTTCTTTCTCAAGATCATTTTGGCAATTCACTGTCCTTTGTGGTTCCATATGAATTTTAGAATGTTTTTTCTGTTTCTGAAAAAAAACTGTTGGAATTTGATAGGGATTGATTGAATCTGTAGATTGCGTAGTATGGACATTTAAACAATATTAAGTCTTCCAATCCATGAACATGAGATGTCTTTCCATTTGTTTGTATCTTCTTTAATTCCTTTCATCAATGTTTTATAGTTTTTAGTGTACAGATCTTTTACCTCCCTAGTTAACTTTATTCCTAAATATTTTCTTTTTGATGCTATTGTGAAGGGGACATCGATTGTGACAGTGATCTTAGCAATTATTTCATTGATATGACAGAAGCTCAGGCAACAAAAGCAAAAATAGACAAGTGGGACTTGGAACTTCCCCGGCAGCCCAGTGGTTAAGACTCTGTGCTTCCATTGCAGGGGGCATGGGTTATCCCTGGTTGGGGAACTAAGAGCCACATGTGGTGCAGTGCAGCCAAAAAAAAAAAAAAAAAAACATAGACAAGTGGGACTACATCAAACTAAAATGCTTCTGCATATCAAAGGAAATAATCAACAAAATAAAAAGGCAACCAATGGAATGAGAGATAATATTTGCAAACCATTTATCTGATAAGGGCTCAATATCCAAAATATGTAAGAAACTGCAACAGCACAATAGCAAAAAAACAAATAACCAGATTAAAAAATGGGCCAAGGAACTAAATAGACATTTCTCCAAAGAAGACATACAAAAAAACCAACAGGCAAATTAAAAGATGCTTAAGGTCAGGAAAATGCAAATTAAACCACAATAAGATATCACCTCACACCTGTTAGGAGGGCTATTATCAAAAATTCAAAAGACAACAAGTGTTGGCAAGGATGTGGAAAAATTAGAATCCTTGTATACTGTTGGTGGGAATGTAAAATGGTGTAACCACTGTAGAAAACGGTATGGAGCTTCCTCAAAAAATTAAAAATAGAACTACTCTATGATCAAACAGTCTCACTTCTAATTTTTTTCCAAAAGAATTAAAATCAAGACCTTGAAGAGATATCAACACTCCTGGGTTCACTGCAGCATTATTTACAATAGCCAAGATGTGGAAATAATCTAAATGTCCATCAACAAATGAGTGGATAAATAAGGTGTAGTATATCTGTCTAGTGGAAAGTTATTTAGCCTTCAAAAGGAATGACAGTTCTGATACACATAATCATATGGATGACCTTGAGGACATTACGTTAAGTGAAATAAGCCAGTCACAGAATGACAAATACTACATGATTCCACTGACATGAGGTATCTAAAGTAGTCAAACTCAGAAGCAGAGAGTACAACAGTGCTTGCCAGGGGCTGGGATGAGGGGGTTATGGAGAGTCATTACTTACTAGTTACAGAGTTTCTCTATGGGGTGATGGAAAAGATTTGGAAACAGTGGTGATGGCTGCACAACAGCGTGAATGTAATTAATGCCATTGAAATGCACACTTAAAAATGGTTAAAATGTCATTAAAAATTTAAAAGATATGGTCATAACATGTAGAAGTTGATACTTAAGGTTTTAAGCACCCTAAAATTTCAGAATTTTTAATCAAATTGCCTTTGCAGAAAACTTACCTAGCAAGTCAGAAAATGAGGCCTTTTAGTTAGTCAAGTGTTTTTATAAATAGTAAATTAAGTCTGTACATCATAAACACCAAATTTCAAAAAATTAAAATAAAATATTAACACAAAACTATACTCATTTAGGAATTAAATGGAATTTTAATTATTTAGTAATGAAAAGGGAAATTTAAGGATCATCCTTATAAATATCCTTCAACAGGTGGATGGATAAACAAACTGATATAGCCATACAATGAAATACAACTGAACAATAAAAAGGAACAAACTGTTGATTCATACAAGACACGGATGATCTTAAATGCATTTTGCTAAGCCAGACACAAAAAGTAATGCATTGTATGATTCTATTTATATGATACTGTGGATGGTAAAACTGTAGGGAAAGAAAACAATTAGTGGTTGCCAGGAAGTAGGTGTCAAGGAAGGGGTTACCTAAGAGTGGAATTGCTGGGTCGTATGATAATTCTGTAGCTTTTTGAGTAATTGCCATACTGTTTTCCACAGTAGCTGCACCAATTGCATTCCCACCAACAACGCCCAAGGGTTCCAATTTCTTCACATCCTCATCAATACTTGTTATTTTCTACTATTACTACTACTATTATTATTACTGCTGTGCTAGTAGGTGTGAAGTGGTATCTCATTCTGTGGTTGATTTGCATTTCCCAAGTGACTAAGGTGGTTAAGCATCTTTTCATGTACCATTTCATGGCCGTTTGTATACCTTCTTTGGAGAAATACCTATTCAAGTCCACTGCCCATTTTAAAATTGGCCTGTTTGTCTTTTTGTTACCGAGTTGGGAGTTCTTTATATATTCTGGGTATTAAACCCTTGTCAAATATGTGACTTGCAAATATTTTCTCCCATTCTATAGGTTTTCTTTTCATTTTCTTTGATAATGTCCTTTGATGCAAAAAGTTTTATGTTTGGATAAAGTCCAGTTTATTTTTTCTATTGCTGCTTGTGTGTTATATCTAAGAATCTATTACCAAATCCAAAGTCATGAAGGTTTACCCCTATATTTTCTGGTTTAATATTTTTGGATGTTATATTTACATCACTGATCCACTATTTGAGTTAATCTTTGTATATGGTGTGAGGTAGGGGTTATGAACATATCTTTGTTTTCAGACATTTTAGAAATGCAAACATTTTCAAGATTTAGTAGCCACCTCACAGTTCTTTCTCAGTGATAGCAGGCAGATGCAATATTAATGCGTATTAAAACCTAATACTTTGGAAAAGGTAAAAAAGGCATGCTTGAACTTTTTACCTCACAGTCTTCCAGTAAAGGATTCCTGGACACCATCAGATTTTACTTTTCTGGTGCTTGGTTTGTCCTAACTGTTTTGCTGGGCAAGCTAGTTTCTGAAAGATTCCTTACCAACTTCTTCACAGAGGTTGAGGGCCTAACACCATGGAACTTCATGAGTACTGGGGGAGACCATCTCCTCACTGTCTCAATGTCTCCTTCCCTTCCATAGGAAAAGTTTTGCTCTGTTAGGATCATACCAAATTCTCATGAATCCAGATATGGAAGATTTTAATTACCAATGTCTATCACATAAAAAATGGCTGGACCTTGGGGAACACATAAAATCTACTCTTGTTTTGGTTATCAGAAACGTTGAAGGGATCTGAGCTAATTGCAGGCATCATAATCTTTTTCCTTTAGCTCTTTTCTACGCTATTATTTATTTTCTTTCTTCTTCTTTTTTTAAAAGCTTCAACTATGTCTAAAGAAGAATAGGTCATTACACAGTTTGCCAAATGAAGTACAGCTTTAACTTTGCCAGACCACAGTCTATCAAGAGTGACACGAAAATATTCCATTTGGGTCTTGGCAATCCCCTAAGAAAAGCAGTGGCAGATGGTGAATAGAGTTTAACAAAACTTTGAAGACAAAAGACATGTTACAAATTGAATATTGATTAAAAGAAATGTGTAATAATTTGGGGTTTGTGCTTTGAACTCTGTCGTGTAATGATGAATTTTCCAACCAACCTGAAGGAACCTAGAATTGAAAATAGGATGAAGATCAAAACTTATAAGCAAAATTCCAAAACAATAAAAAAAATGACTGGACTACTATAACAGTCTACTTATTTGTCTAGAAAGAGGAAAAACATGCCAAATATATTAGATAAGTTACCTTGAATTTTATGATAAAGTTGAAGTTGACATTTGCAATCTGAGGTTACCCAAAATCTTTTGAAAAAGCTCTACATTTTTATATTTCCCCATAATGTAAACCCTGCCATCTCAGTGTAGAATATTAACCAAAACAAAACAAGAATCTGCCTTTTCCAGCCCCTCCTCACTTTCTTTTAGCATATCAGTACAAGGTTTAGTTTCTGACAGATATATCTTCATGACATTTGGTTTGCAATTAATATATGGGGCGGGGAAGGGTAGTACATGGGACGTCTGTTTTGCTGGTGCAGGAACTGGCAAAACCCACAGGATTCTTTGTTTAGGTGTGGTGGCCCCAATTTCCTGACTGTGGTGGAGACAAAGTGGTTCTGGGATCTGCCCAGCATTTTCATCAAAGTTATTCCTGTAAGTTTGGCTTAGAAACTAATTCACTAACCTTTCCAAAGATTCTATAAGCTATCTAATACCTGTAGTAAATCCTTTCTTTCTTTAAAGTGATCAGAGTGGATTATTTTGTCTGGAACCCAGAACCCTGCTTAATACAAGATCCATTGTGTATGTGAGTCTTTCTTGGAAAAAGTTAAATAATGTAGTATTAACATGAAGCCTCATTTTTAAAATCATGGATATTTAGAAATTTTAATGGGGAGTTACTTTTATTAAGCACAGGTCATTCAGTGAAGAGTGATATTAATATTTATTCAAATTTACCCTTTTAAAGGGAGAATAAAACCAAAATGAATCAGTGTATCTATAAATAATAATATTCATAGGTTCTTCTTAGAGTTCAATATACAATATACATGTATAGCCATATGTATATTAATGAGGACATTTTAGTTTTTGATTGTGAGGATATTAAGTCTTCCTTTTTCTGTTCCTAACAGAAGTACTCTGATTTCTATATTTGTCAGGTTGGAGCAGTTGTAGCTATAAACTAAACAAGAAAACAATGCTTGAGGAAGATGATGATTCGAATCAAACTGTAAATATTCACAAGTGTGTCCAATGCTCTGGAAGTATAAAATTAAATGTTTAAGCATGAGAAACCTATTTAGTATTGGCTATTGAAGAATCACATCACTCATGTAGGCTATTGAAGAATCATTCCAGAGTTACAATATAATACAAAAGTAGAGTACAGACCCATGTGAATATTTTATGGTTTACTGTATGTGTGGCGTTCTTAAATTTTAATGCTGCAGAAGAAATGGGTAGCCCTGGAGTCCTTGTGTCAATGAGATATAGAGGAAACTGGTGATCCAATTAGTATAATGGGCATCTGGCAGCCAAATGATGCACTTCAAATCCTGGCTGGGAATGACTGGCTCTCATCTGCACTTGCACAGTATAACAGAGAGAAAACAGAATGTGGAATCCTCCTGCACTTTCTGTGATGCTTTAAATCCAATTGAGTGTTGAATTCCAGACTTTTTTCATTAAAGTGCTTGTCCTAAATTTATTAGTTTTCAATTCTACACACCTTCTCCTTCCTTTTCCATCACATACTTATTACTGGCCTCATTCTCATGATTCCTCGGTGCTCCTATTGACTATTCTCCTGTTCTTGGTTCATAGAAACGAATCATTATCTTGAGGATATTTCTGTGATGTGGCAGTTACTTCAGGAATTTTTGACATTTTGTTCAACTACAGAATTTGAGTAGTGGTTTTTAAAAATTGCTATTAACATAATCAAAAGTCAGAAGTCTCCACATTGTAATCTCGTGATCCTTTTTTCAAAGGCAGTGAAAATAGCATTGTAAAACTTCTCCTTGTATTTTTTTCGTTTTGGAACTAGAGTCATCATTCTTTAGGTAACCATCTAGCTTTATTTTTAAATTCCATTCATTTGTATTATTATGCCCTGTATGTTGAGATACAGTCTGCTTGGAGCTTCTTGTGTGCCTAAACTTCTTACTGAATGTGCCAAAATCCCAAGGCTTTGACTGTTCTTTTACCTGGGCCATTTCTCAGATTGTTTATGCAGCTGGCAGTCCTGAGAAAAGTAATGCATTGCTGTTCTTCATGGCACCTGGTTGCCTTCCAGACAAACCAGCTTGCTTACTGTAAGCCTGTTATAAAAGCAGCGGATTTCCTATGCACAGGATCCTCCCCTGTGATTCACCCCACTGCATATGCAGCCTCCACTGGGCCCTCCAAATTGCCTTGAGGGATTTGGGGACTGATGCAACAATACTGATACTCTTGTTACTCCTTTTGCTGCAACTAGTAAAGTCCTTTGTCTCTGACTCAAGAGTCCCATGCCTTCTATCAGCATCTATGGAACTGTGACAGGCTTACTTATCAGCTTGTATGGTTGTTTTGTTGGGAGTTTTCCTGCTTCTAACTCTCCTTCACAACATCAAACTTATTAAAGTAGGGCAAAATCCCAATGTTTTATAAAATATCTTCCTTTTGAATAATTAAAATCACTGTTATATAGTCCATGTTTTTATGTCTATTAAAGTTTACCATGTATTATTACTAGGGGTAGGTTGTTTCTAGAAAGTAAGGGTGGACAAACTGCTATTTCTGGCTAAAGACCTATGAATAGGGGAAATAGCAGATTTGCAAAACTGATCTTGAATATAGTACTTAAAAAAAGTCTTGATAGGGCTTCCCTGGTGGCGCAGTGGTTGACAGTCTGCCTGCTGATGCAGGGGACATGGGTTCGTGCTCCTTTTTTCAAAGGCAGTGAAAATAGCATTGTAAAACTTCTCCTTGTATTTTTTTCGTTTTGGAACTAGAGTCATCATTCTTTAGGTAACCATCTAGCTTTATTTTTAAATTCCATTCATTTGTATTATTATGCCCTGTATGTTGAGATACAGTCTGCTTGGAGCTTCTTGTGTGCCTAAACTTCTTACTGAATGTGCCAAAATCCCAAGGCTTTGACTGTTCTTTTACCTGGGCCATTTCTCAGATTGTTTATGCAGCTGGCAGTCCTGAGAAAAGTAATGCATTGCTGTTCTTCATGGCACCTGGTTGCCTTCCAGACAAACCAGCTTGCTTACTGTAAGCCTGTTATAAAAGCAGCGGATTTCCTATGCACAGGATCCTCCCCTGTGATTCACCCCACTGCATATGCAGCCTCCACTGGGCCCTCCAAATTGCCTTGAGGGATTTGGGGACTGATGCAACAATACTGATACTCTTGTTACTCCTTTTGCTGCAACTAGTAAAGTCCTTTGTCTCTGACTCAAGAGTCCCATGCCTTCTATCAGCATCTATGGAACTGTGACAGGCTTACTTATCAGCTTGTATGGTTGTTTTGTTGGGAGTTTTCCTGCTTCTAACTCTCCTTCACAACATCAAACTTATTAAAGTAGGGCAAAATCCCAATGTTTTATAAAATATCTTCCTTTTGAATAATTAAAATCACTGTTATATAGTCCATGTTTTTATGTCTATTAAAGTTTACCATGTATTATTACTAGGGGTAGGTTGTTTCTAGAAAGTAAGGGTGGACAAACTGCTATTTCTGGCTAAAGACCTATGAATAGGGGAAATAGCAGATTTGCAAAACTGATCTTGAATATAGTACTTAAAAAAAGTCTTGATAGGGCTTCCCTGGTGGCGCAGTGGTTGACAGTCTGCCTGCTGATGCAGGGGACATGGGTTCGTGCCCTGGTCTGGGAGGATCCCACATGCCGCGGAGCGGCTGGGCCTGTGAGCCGCGGCCGCTGAGCCTGCGCGTCCGGAGCCTGTGCTCCGCACGGGTGAGGCCACAACAGTGAGAGGCCTGCATACTGCAAAAAAAAAAAAAAAAAAAGTATTGTTAAAAGGAACGCCAATCAACACCAAATTTATGTCTCCCAGAAAGTGAAAAATCTGGCTTTACATCATGAATTCAGCAGTAGTAGTTTTTAAAAATACCTATATTTTGTGAAGTAGCAGGGCTCATCTAATGAATTAATTTGTAGGGAGACCTTCTGTTCTGTGGCACCCCTATTTTGCCTATTCATAAATCTACTCAGTATATATTCATTGAGTGTCTACGTTCTGAGCCAAGCACCATTCTAGGCTCTGATGCTACAGCTGTGGACAAGTTGGCTAGGGTCCCTGCTTCAAGGTCTTTACCAGAAGAGGATGATAATTGCTTCTTAATAAAAAGTAAAATTCTTTACAGATGAAGTTGACAGGATTTTGTTAGCCAATAATGACTTCAAACTTACCATTTTACAGAAGAGATGTTTTTAATATTCTTTCTCCTCAGATTTGAAGCTGAAAGTTTGATTCTAAGACAAGGACACGTACCCTTAGAACGCTACTTGGTTCTTGCTGGACATTTAAAGGTCATGTCAAGTAATACAAGCACAAACAAAAATACCAACACTGAAATTTTAAGTGAGTTTGAAGAAGGTGACTTCATAGGGGTAACTACTATCATAACTTCTCAGTCTCTCATCATCATTTTTTAGATTAAAATATAAAAAAATTATGTGTCATTGCATTAAAGTAATTAACATAGTATGCTATAGTATTGTCCTTGAGTATTAAATTATTTCAGTAATTGAAGTGCTTAGAAAAAACATGTTTCCTTAACATTGTAGAGCCAATATATAGCCTGTTATATAGTTTATCAATGTACAGGACACACAGCAAGATTCACAAATGATTGCTATATGAATGACTGACAAATTAAATGAATGAGTTACAAACCATGTAGCTTGGGAGGCAGGGTGGTATTAAAAAATAGAGAAATTATACCAAAACATTTTATTGATTCAAGGAGCTCTTTTTGTTTCTTTTTTTTTTCTTTTTTTTTTTTTTTGGCGGTACGCGGGCCTCTCACTGCCGCGGCCTCTCGCGTTGCGGAGCACAGGCTCCGGACGCGCAGGCTCAGCGGCCATGGCTCACCGGCCCAGCCACTCCACAGCATGTGGGATCCTCCCGGACCGGGGCACGAACCCGCGTCCCCTGCATCGGCAGGCGGACTCTCAACCACTGCGCCACCAGGGAAGCCCTCTTTTTGATTCTTTAAAGAAATTTATGCTTCCAAAAGATTTTATGCAAAAGGGATAAGATTTAGGCTTAGAAAAGAAGCTTGTATGTAATGGTAAAACTTGCTTCATTTCTATATTTGGTCAAGGGCAGATTGGATTTAGAGATCCTTGAATCCAAAAGTCCCTAAGTGTAGAGATCTTGGGAGGTGAGATCAGTTGCTGGGATTGAGGTCAGATACCAAATTGGAAACAATGCTAAAGAGTCTGGACTTAATTCTACAGGCAGTGGAGCTCACTGAGGGTTTTTAATTAGGGAGGGAGATGGATCAGATTAACATTTAGATAGATGACTGGTGAGATGATGTGGGGCTGTATTATCAGAGAAGGGACAGCATGGAATTGGAGAACAGTTGGGAGAGCAGTGAGCAGACCCTGGACCAGGGCACTGATCGTGGGGATACTAATTAGGAGATGAATTCAAGATATTTTATTGGTAACAAATTCAATGAGAAGGGCAGAGGAGAAATAAATCAAACCTGATTTTTCCATGGCATTCCCACTGTTAAATTAATTATGAATCATCATCGGTGGGTAAAAAATTTTTTGATAGGTTCAGCAGTGGTTAAGGGTTGGCCAGCCTGGGCCTGAATGGACCTTCTAGTGCTGGAGGCTCTTTGGAGGCACTCTTAGAACCTGATGATCCTCCGTGGACTCCAAGATCTTCCCCAGGATCAGCGACTGGTAGTGTTAGATGGAGCCTCACAAGTCAGCCACACAGAGCCTTTCACTTTACACCTTAGTGAATGCAGAACCAGGGTGGTTCACTGATTGCTCACGTTGACACAGGTAGTGGCAGAAATGGGAGCAGAATCCTGAATTCAGTGCTCTGTTCACTCTGCCGTGCTGCCCCAACTGTGTGCAGATTAAATAGAGCCATTGGTTTTTCAACTCAAGAGAGGAAACCTGGAGAACATCTGTACTGGTGTTTCTCAGCCAAAATCTGTACTAGTCAGCGTTTTCCAGAGAAACAGAACCCATAGGATATATTATATAGATATGTATAAGAGGAGATTTATTATAGGAATTGGCTCATACTTTCATGGAGGCCGAGAAGTCCTATAATCTGCCATCTGCAAACTGGAGGACTAGGAAAGCCAGTGGTGGAATATGGTCCGAGTCCAGAGGCCTAAGAACCAGGGGGACCAATGCTAAGTCCCAGCTGGATTCCAAAGGCCTGAGGATCAAAGGGCCAGTGGTATGAGGCCCAGTCCAAGTCTGAAGGCCTGGGAACTAGGAATGCCAATGTCCAAGGCAGGAGAAGATGGATATTCCAGCTCAAGCAAAGAGATTTAAAATTCTTGGGCTTCCCTGGTGGCACAGTGGTTGCGCGTCCGCCTGCCGATGCAGGGGAACCGGGTTCGCGCCCCGGTCTGGGAGGATCCCGCATGCCGCGGAGCGGCTGGGCCCGTGAGCCATGGCCGCTGGGCCTGCGCGTCCGGAGCCTGTGCTCCGCAACGGGAGAGGCCGCAGCAGAGGGAGGCCCGCGTACCGCAAAAAAAAAAAAATAAATAAAAAAAAAATAAAATAAAATTCTTGCCACTCTCCTTTCTCTAGGATAATCAATCCCACCTTGATTCTTTACTGCTAAATCTTTCAATATTATAATCATTAAAGTGTTACAGTTTTTGTGTACAAGTTACACTAACATCATCCCCCCTAACTGAGCATCATGGATGCAGGTCAGCATCTCCACCCCAAGTTTGCTGTCTTCATAACACAGCACCCTCTTTTCTTAGTAATAAAGTGTTGAGTGGAGCTAGAATATAGCCTTGTGCATGTTTGTAGATCATGCTGCTGATTTAACACATAAATATTCCAAACTAAGAACTCATTCAGCCGGGCTTCTGTTTTTATAGTGTAGTTTGGGGGCTACAAATTAATCCTGCTGGGGCTGATAGATCATGTGACAGTCCAGGCCAATCGTTATTTCTTAATCCTATAAGCTCAAGTTTTATTTAAAAAATCATTTGCTTACAATGATGCATACTTATAATTTCACATGTTCCCAGAGTTTCATTGTAAGAATAATGTCAGAAATTATTCTACAAGATATGCACTTGTTTTTATTTTTCAGGAAATTTGCCTTTTAACAAATGCAAATTGACCTACTTCAGTTTTATGTAGAACAGGTGTAAAACTTCTAGTAATAAGTATTTGATGATATTCATAAAAATGATTGGTTTTTTTTTTAGTTTTTTTGTTTAACATCTTTATTGGAGTATAATTGCTTTACAATGGTGTGTTAGTTTCTGCTTTATAACAAAGTGAATCAGCTATACATATACATATATCCATATATCTCCTCCCTGTTGCCTCTGCCTCCCACCCTCCCTAGCCCACCCCTCTAGGTGGTCACAAAGCACTGAGCTGATCTCCTTGTGCTATGTGGCTGCTTCCCACTAGCTATCTATTTTACATTTGGTAGTATATATAAGTCCATGCCACTCTCTCACTTCGTCCCAGTTTACCCTTCCCCCTCCCCGTGTCCGCAAGTCCATTCTCTACGTCTGCATCTTTATTCCTGTCCTGCCCCTAGGTTCTTCATAACCATTTTTTTTTTTTTTAGATTCCATATATGTGTGTTAGCATACGGTATTTGTTTTTC
>NC_041220.1:49702942-49708680 GCF_002837175.3 Physeter macrocephalus
ACCTCCATACTGTTCTCCATAGTGGCTGTATCAATCTACATTCCCACCAACAGTGCAAGAGGGTTCCCTTTTCTCCATACCCTCTCCAGCATTTACTGTTTGTAGATATTTTGATGATGGCAAAATGATTAATATTTTAAGGAAACTTTCTTGGGAAGCCTAGATAAATTTCAAAGCCAAAAATATTTACATTGAGAATGAATCCTAAGGCAAATTAAGTGTCTATATTTTTAAAAAATGTTAGATCTTAATGCTTTGTGCTGATGGGTCAGTGGATTTAATTAGATAACAAACCATCACAGATGTAGGGGAGGCAAAATTTTCTCTATATCCTCTTAGGGTTTTTCGGCTAGGCCTGAAAATTAAACTAACATAAAACAGATTAACAGAAAAGCATACCAATTTCCATAAGGTTTACATGACACAGGAGCCCTCATAATGACATGAAAACCCAAAGAAGTGACAAAATCTAAATACTTTATACCAGGTTGAACAAAGAGGCAATTGTGGGAAAGTAACTAAAATACATGGGGAGGCTGAAGGAAGATAAGAATTATTTTAACAAGGTCTGTTTGTGCAGAATTCTCTTGGCTTTGACTGCCCATGGAAGAATGTTTCTTTCCTCTTGGTACAAGGAGGGCATCTTTCACATGGGAATTTTTAATATTCTATTTTCAGGAAGAAAAGGGAGATTAGAATGCCCTTCTTAACATGTTGTTTTTTAAGTGTCTTTAGCTCTAAATAATTCTTATGCCAAACTGGTGTATTTTGGGGTGGTATATTCTGTCACCTATCACAGACCATAAAGATTTTTCAGGTATTAAAATAGATAATGCACATAAACTAATAGATCGGTGCCTGGCAGAACAACACTCAGTAAGTGGTAGTTGTTACTTTTGTTGTTACTAATTATAATAACAACAGTCATGTGCTATTGATAGATACATGCCCTTCAAATTAACTTTAAAACAGTGTGCTTATAACTGCTGCATTGTTAATGAAGATGGTTGGCTGGTTCATTGCTAGGTTTATAATTTGAACTTAAAGTGCTTATTCACAGGGATGTGCTGTGATGCTGCTGAAATTCTTGCTGAGGCAGGAGTTGTGTGTGATTCTCTTGGTTGGCAGTTGAAGTGCATTTTGTTACACAAGCCTGTGTCAGGAGCAAAGCAGAGTTTTTCATTTTCATTATTTTTGGAAAGTGATTTACAAGTGTTTAACAGTTCTTAGAGCAGGTTCAGGGGTGTACTATCATTCCCGTATTATTTAAAAAAATATTTCTCAGATAAATCTCATGAGACGTTGCATTAGTTTCAGGGTGTTGGTAATCCAACAGCAGCTGCTATAAGTTGTGTTTTTTTTTTTTTTTTTTATTCATTACTCAAGACAAATGGCTTTCCGAAACTATTTAGGCCATGTGTTTCTAATCTGCCTATAAATCTTGATGTGCCAGGTACTGGAGCGATTGCTTAGTTGATCCCTTGGGAAGCCTGAAGTGAAAGCATTGATTAGGCTTTTTTGGGCTGAGAGCCCTATTCAGTTCTTTAGCTGGCAGGAAAGTCTTCGTTTCTTCATTAGAGAAGATAGTGTCAGGAGAATCTTGCCTAGAGCCATTTATTACTTTTAGCATGGTCACAAGCACTGGCTACTATCTACTCACAAGTTCTGTTGGTAAGCCATGTGGAAGCAAAGGAATGCTCTTGAATCTGTGTTTGTTTAGAGTGTTTTAAATGGATATCTTTGTCAATACTTAGCAGATAAAGCTCTTAAGATTTGCTGTATATTTGCTAGGATAAATCATTCTGTGATACACTCCTCGAACTCAGAGTGGAATGTACTATAATCTGATTTGAAAATGTCATAGGAAATTTCGTGAACATTTTAGTATTGATAAATATCAATTTAATAGACACATGCTGTGTCTTAAAGTCTTTACTGAACCCGTGCTGTGGGAACTTGATGGACAGTAACAATTATGGCCATAGTAAATGCCGGTACTCAAATGTCCTATGGAAAAAAGCATCAGAAATACAATGATGTGCAGGATGTGGTTTTCTTTTTAAATATTATATTTGATTTATTATTTATGGACTAAAAAAAGAAGGTGAGCTCCATTAACCCAGTGACTTTTATTTTTTCCCATACAGGATAATTGCATTATAATGGAAATATAGGAAGAGTAGGTATTGTAAATACAATTCCCTGTACGAGTGGGGCTGCTCACTTTAGCCTCTGAAAGCATCCAGTGGGTTTCAGCATAAATTTATAAGCAACTCAAATTCTTTACTACACAAAATAGAAAAATGATGCCAATGTGTTAGCATCAGGAAAATCTAATAATGTTCCTGGAGTTAATCTTATATTTTATTTAAGTGTATTATGTTCTCTTTAAAGTAATGGTCATCAGTTTCATTCAAGACTGAAATTACAGCCTTCAACGTCACTGTGGCATATCTCAAAGATTGCAGTCGTGCTCTTATTAGGGAGTGCTATGCACATCTGGTGTGAAAACCACAAATTTAGGGCTCCTATTCTGTCCACTCCTCACAGACTTTCTGTAGTTTTTGATCTGATCACATCTTCTGAATCTTAAGAGACTTAATGTTGAGAACTTCCTGGAATCCAGCCAGGAGAAGGATGGAGTCTCAGTTCTGCTTTTGGGTCCTTGGTGTGCTGGGGTCACAGAAAGATGCCCAGGGGAGGCTGTCAGTGGTTCGTAAATGCTAGTTCATGCATCGTTGATATTCTCTGATATTTCTTCACCTGCCAGAGAGCAAATGAGAAAGATATGGACAAGGTATGCTTTTCAGAAAGCTGAATTTATTCAAAATTTAAAAACAAGGTCCTGTTTTAGATTTTCTTTCTTTCTTTCTTTCCTTCTTCTTTCTTTTTCTCTTTCTTTCTTTCCTTTTTTCTCTTCCTTCCTTCCTTTCTTTCTTTCTTTCTTTCTTTCCTTTCTCTCTCTTTCTTTCTCTTTCGTGCTTAAGTATCATTTATTTCATGAAATAATGTTGACAGTCCTTGGTAGTTGTTGTTTTAACGTCCTTACTTGACACACACAAGCAAACCAGAGGTTACCAGCCGTACATCGTATTCTTCCAATGCCAAAATTAAAAAAAAAAAATGAACTGAACTGGGAAATCCCCAAATCTAGATGCTAGTGTACTTTGTTAAACTGTTTTGTCTTTATGAGGGCTCAGAGCTCAGTGTTGGGAAATGCATCCTCTAAACTGCTGGTTTGCTATTACTAGTTTTATGTTATCTGTCAAAACAGCATTGCTTAGTCTTGAAGAGCCTGGGCTGTGAGCCCAGGCAATCATGGTTCCAATTTCAGTGCTGCCTCTGTGAGCACTGGGCCACTTATTTAATCTTTCAGAGCCTCAGGTTCTCGTCTGTGTAAACAGTGACAACAGACTCCTAATTCATAGAGGGTTGTGACCACTAAGTGAATTAATACATGTAAAATGTTTAGGATAGTGGCTGGCATATATTAACATATATGAATTTTGCAACTGATTGTATTTTTCTTCTTTGTTTTGGTAACAGAACATTTATAGCCAGACTTGTCCCTATTTAGCCCAAGATTGTCTGGGACTTTTTTCTCTTCCTTCCTTCCTTCCTTTCTTTCTTTCTTTCTTTCCTTTCTCTCTCTTTCTTTCTCTTTCGTGCTTAAGTATCATTTATTTCATGAAATAATGTTGACAGTCCTTGGTAGTTGTTGTTTTAACGTCCTTACTTGACACACACAAGCAAACCAGAGGTTACCAGCCGTACATCGTATTCTTCCAATGCCAAAATTAAAAAAAAAAAATGAACTGAACTGGGAAATCCCCAAATCTAGATGCTAGTGTACTTTGTTAAACTGTTTTGTCTTTATGAGGGCTCAGAGCTCAGTGTTGGGAAATGCATCCTCTAAACTGCTGGTTTGCTATTACTAGTTTTATGTTATCTGTCAAAACAGCATTGCTTAGTCTTGAAGAGCCTGGGCTGTGAGCCCAGGCAATCATGGTTCCAATTTCAGTGCTGCCTCTGTGAGCACTGGGCCACTTATTTAATCTTTCAGAGCCTCAGGTTCTCGTCTGTGTAAACAGTGACAACAGACTCCTAATTCATAGAGGGTTGTGACCACTAAGTGAATTAATACATGTAAAATGTTTAGGATAGTGGCTGGCATATATTAACATATATGAATTTTGCAACTGATTGTATTTTTCTTCTTTGTTTTGGTAACAGAACATTTATAGCCAGACTTGTCCCTATTTAGCCCAAGATTGTCTGGGACACGATCAAGTGAAATCATATGGCTGGCCTTGGTTTCTCCCTAGCTGTATTCTCTCCACCCTCTGATATTCTCAACTGTTTATTTCCACCATTGATTATGTACATTTTTAAAACACCCCACCAATATTGGGATTGGGGTAAGATATAAATACATTAAATAATTAACTTAAAGGACTTCCCTGGTGGTCCAGTGGTAAAGAATCTGCCTTGGAATGCAGGGGACACGGGTTCCATCCCTGGTCAGGGAACTAAGATCCCACATACCGTGGGGCAACTAAGCCCGCACGCGCCACAACTACTGAGCTCGCGTGCCTCAACTAGAGAGCCCACGTGCCTTAAACTACAGAGCCCGTGTGCCCTGGAGCCTGCGCGCCACAACTAGTGAGAGAAAACCCGCACACCACAACTAGAGAGAAGTCTGCGTGCCACGACAAAAGATCCCGCATGCCTCAACAAAGATCCAGTGTGCCGCAACTAAGACCCGACACAGCCAAAAATAAATAAATAAATAAATAAAATAAAAAATAAATCTTTTAAAAATGTAATTAACTTAAAAGTCCCATTTCCTGCACCAAGCCTTCACATGCCTCTTCAGGCTGGAGTGATTTCACCATCCTCTGACTTTAGAACTGCTTTGGTTACACAACTCACTTGGCCATCCATGGACTCTTAGAATATTAGAGCAGGGAATGTAAGTGAGTTGGCTATGGCCCTGAGGGTCTGTGGGACCCCAGAGAGCCAGCTGCCAAGAAGAGGCCATTGATAGAGCCGAGCCCAAGTAGGAGAGGATCAGAGGAACTGACACAGCTGTAACTCACAGTATCAAACACTACCATTTATTGGACACGTTTTAAAAAAATTGGATTTGTGATAAGTATATTACTTGCAGTAATATTTAATTCATTTAAGTCTCATGATAACTCAATTAGCTGTTATTCTTATTCCCTTTCACAGATTAAGGAAAAAAGCTAAAAGATCTTTTAAAAGTTGTTCCAGAGTCCAAGACTAATAAGCTGTAGGACTTATTAGCCTCACACTCAGAGTCCCTGACTCTAAAACTTTGCTCCTAACCCCTGTAGTTTGTCCATTAAGTTATTTCTAGGGAGTGAAGCAGTGAAAGATATAGGTCTCCCAGAAAGTTCCAAAAGATTGCCCTGGCAAGCTTGGAGAGATAGTTGTGAAACTTCCTGATTTCCAGGATAATTAAAAAGGCCTTTTACAGAAATATAGATCAATGGAACAGGATAGAAAGCCCAGAGATAAAGCCATGCACATATGGTCACCTTATCTTTGATATAGGAGGCAAGAGTACGCAATGGAGAAAAGACAGCCTCTTCAATAAGTGGTGCTGGGAAAACTGGACAGGTACATGTAAAAGAATGAAATTAGAACACTCCCTAACACCATACACAAAAATAAACTCAAAATGGATTAAAGACCTAAATGTAAGGCCAGAC